>NC_044550.1:93368505-93611005 GCF_007565055.1 Rhinopithecus roxellana
GCTAGAGTCAGAAGGAAGAGGAGAGCAAGTCAGAAGATACAATGTAGAGAAAATCCTCCTACTAGGTGTTTTGGGGAAGAGGGAGAGAGAGTAAGAAAGAGAAAGAGAGAGAGGTGGTACATGGTCGAATGTGTGCAAATTAATTTTAGGTTCTCTAGGCTCTGCGTGGGTTTTGGGGGATGAGGTGTGCGGAGCAAAAGAAAGATACTTAGATACTTTATGAGATAAGAGCAAGGGTGCGTGGGCTGGGGGCCCCAGGAGGAAGCTGCCCCCATCCACCTACTAAGGCACAGCCCCTGCAGAATAAACCTGGCAGCCTGAAATTGAGCTTTCTTGAGTCATTCTGTACCATTTTTCAAGAGGTTTTGCCAAGAAACATTTGGAACTTGGAAATTTTTTGGTACAACCAACGTGTGCCACCCTTCAGCGGACAGAGGTACGTTGGTCCCAGCCCCAGAAGTAGGACAATGCCTATTTATTCTACTGTAATGGTTTGTTTGAGTGAAAGCTAAGCAGGCTTTCTTCATTTTTCAAAACTAAACCTTTACTAATGGCAACTTAAACATTTAAGTTTACTTTCTTATAGAAGAAGTCTTTAAGTTAAACAAAAACCTAAATCAAAATCAATGCACTTATCACTTAACTTTTGTTTATGGTTCTTCTTATTCATCACTTATCTTTCTAGCTTCAGAGAAACACTCAATTTCTTTCAGATGCTTCAGTTTTGAGATATCAGGATTTGAACAGTACTGATCTCAGAGATTTCTTTTGGAGTAAACAACTAAGGACTTTCTTTTTGCTGTAGGCTGTGACTTCAAATTCAGTTTCTTCTTCTTTCATCTGTCATAGGGTGAACTACCAAAAAAAAAAATAAAGCAGCCACTGTTTTTTTTCTGATTGTTTCTCCGTTTTTATCTTCAATATATAAAGCAGAAATAGGGCTGAAGGTAAAGGGAAAAAAACAGGCTTCTTGTCTGTGTTTCAACACTGAAAAGTCAAAAATTAAGTCCAAGCCTAATCTCCTATAATATAAAATGACACAAACTCACAGGGAGTTTACATTTTTTCTCTTATTCTATACTCCTGCTCACTTGAGTCTTTGTTGACTATTGTTAAAACAATGACAACCAAACGGATTCATTTTTATTGAGCACACAAATTGTGATTAGTAGAGTTTTTATGTATGGACTTGAAATTTTTCTTTGTTCTTAGCTGTTTGTTTACAACTAAATTGTAAGCTTGTTGCATATAGGGAATTTATCTTCTACTTGCTTGTTCAAACTGTGTCCGGAATTGGTGGGTTCTTGGTCTCGTTGACTTCAAGAATGAAACCTCGGACCCTCGCGGTGAGTGTTACAGTTCTTAAAGATTGTGTGTCTGGAGTTTGTTCCTTCTGATGTTTGGACATGTTCAGAGTTTCTTCCTTCCAGTGGGTTCGTGGTCTTGCTGGCTTCAGGAGAGAAGCTGCAAACCTTCGGGGTATTACAGCTCTTAAGGTGGCACATCTGGAGTTGTTCGTTCCTCCTGTCCGGAGTTGTTCGTCCCTCGTGGTGGGTTCGAGGTGTCGCTGGCTTCAGGAGTGAAACTGCAGACCTTCGTGGTGAGTATTACAGCTCATAAAGCCAGTGTAAACCCAAAGAGTGAACAGCAGCAAGATTTATTGGATTTATTGTGAAGAGCAAAGGAACAAAGTTTCCAAGGTATGAAAGGAGACCCCAATGAGTTGCCCCTACTGGCTCCAGTGGCCTGCTTTTATTCCCTTATCTGGTCCCACCCACATCCTGCTGATTGGTCCATTTTACAGAGAGCTGATTGGTCCGTTTTACAGAGTGCTGATTGGTGCGTTTACAACCCTTTAGCTTGACACAGAGTGCTCACTGGTGTGTTTACAATCCTTTAACCAGACAGAAAAGTTATCCAAGTCCCCACCTGACATTTAGCTAGACACAAAAGTGCTCCAAGTCCCCACCAGATTAACTAGATACAGAGTGCTGATTGGTGCATTTACAAATATTTAGCTAGACACAGAGTGATGATTGGTGAGTTTACAATCCTTTAGTTAGACAGAAAAGTTATCCAAGTCCCCACCTGACCCAGAAGCCCAGCCAGCTTCACCTCTCAATGGCACTCGCCACAGGACTTTGTGGCACCTAGCCCAGGCACTCTGGCAGCCCAGAGGGAGCTCAGTCCCCCAATCAAGTCCAGCAGGCGCCAGCTGGCCACGCCTAGTGCGGGCCTGCAGAGCCTGCACCCACCTGGAACCTGCGCAGTCCCACAAGTGCCATGTACAGCCCTGGCTCCCAGCTGCACCTTTCCCTCCACACCTCCCCACTAGCAGAGGGAGCCAGCTTCGGCCTTGGCCAGCCCCAGAGAGGGAACCCCAAAGCACAGCGGCAGGCTGAAGGGCTCCTCGAGTGCAGCCAGAGCAGCCGCTGAGACTGAGGAGGTGCTGAGAGCGAGCAAGGGCTGCTAGCACGTTGTCACCTCTCAATCCCCCCTCTAAATAGGACACCCCAACTGCTGTTGGGAATTTGGCCGATGACCACTCTAGCTACTTCCTGCTGGATGGGGCAAAGAAGGGGCTCTGCAGTTGTAGTGTCCTCCAGAGGGGAACTCTTTAGGCTAGTGGAAGGGCCAGCGGGTCAGTCCAGGGGTCCTCGGTAGAAGTTGTTAGTTGAGCTCATTTGGGGTTCCATTTGTAAGACCATCTGTAGCTTGATGCCCTCCATTCTAGAGGAAACAAATTTGACAAGAAGGTTAAAAACACAGGGTCCAAAGGTGAGTAACAGCAAGATGGCTGTCACTCGACCTAGAAAGGGGAGAAGCCATGTTGCCCAACTCCAGAGGTTGGTATAAGAGTTTGAAAGATGTTGCCTGATTTCGGAAGCCTTTTCCTGTAAACGCCAGGTGGCATCTCCTACTATCCCTGACTAGTTAGTGTAAAAGCAACAGTCTTCCCCTAAGAAGGTGCAGAGTCCTCCTTTTTCAGCAGTGAGGAGGTCTAGGCCTCAGTGGTTTTGGAGAATCAGTGCTCCCGAAGAGTCTATTTGGGATTGTAGAGTAAGGAGAGATTTCGTTATTTCTTGCAAACTGTCTAAGAAATCCTTTGAGAGTGTGTGGTAGTAGGATAATGAAGTAGATAAACTGGCTATTCCAGTTCCTGTAGCAGTAGCCATTCCTAACCCTATAAGTAGGGGTATTAGTTGTATGACTCTGCACTGACGGACTTGAGCTTTGAGGGGTACTGATAGGGTCTGATTTCCTGGGGCAATGTTAATGTTGGGACTTAGAAAGACTAACATGCAGGTGCCTGTCCAGTTAGTGGGGAGGTGGATATAGGCTGGTGTTCCACATAAGAAGAATATGCCTTGGTTGGGTAGACAGAAATGTACCCTGGCATTTAAAGGAATAGGGTACACTGTTTTTTCTTTACTACTTCCATTTCTCTTTCTTTCTCTTTGACTTCTTGTCTCTTTCTGACTCCCTCTTTGTCTGTCTTTTCCTCTCTCTGACTTTCTGTCTCTTTGTCTCTCTTTCTGACTCCCTCTTTGTCTTTCTGTCTCTCTCTCTGACTTTCTGTCTCTTTCTCTCTTTCCTTTCTGCTGGTCTTTCCTTGCCTCTGCCAGATGCTTATGCTGCTGTTTTCCCCTCTCCTTCCCCTTTAGATGGCTTTGGCAGTGTAAGACTGCCACCTTCTTGGGTTTTTGTGTGCAATAACTCCATGGTTTCCTTGTGATATTTAATGGGGGTTCCCCCAGAGGTTAGGAACTCCTTTTCTTTCCATATTGCAGCATGGCATGTAGGATTAGATAAGCATACTTGCTATCTGTATACACATTTATTTTTTTCCCCTTTCCCAGTTCTAAGGCTTGGGTAAGTGCCACTAGTTCTGCTAACTAGGCGCTGGTCCCTGGGGGAAGAGGCTTACTTTCAAGTATGGTTACATCACTAACTATGGCATAACCTGCCCTTTGTAGCCCATTCTCCACAAATGAATTTTCATTGGTATATAGGTTAAGGTCCGGATTAGCTAAGGGAACTTCTAAGAGATTATCTCTGATGGCATAAGTCTGGACTATAATTTGTTGGCACTCATGCGTAATTGGTTCCCCATCCTCTGGGAGAAAAGAGGCAGGGTTGAGGGCCACACACTTACATATTTGAAGCACCAGTCCCTCAAGGAGTAGCTCCTGGTATCTAAGTAGGTGGTTCTCTGATAGTCATAAACTTCCTTTGGCACCTAGTATGCCATTTACATCATTAGTAATCCAGACAGTGAGATCCTTTCATTGTATTATTTTGATAGTCTCTGACACTAAGACGGCTACCGCCACAACTACTCATAAACATTGAGGCCAGCCTTTTGCTACTACATCAGTTTCCTTACTTAGGTAAGCCACTGGTTGTGGGGTTGTCCCACGAGTCTGAGTAAGGATCCCAAGAGCTATCCCTGTGCTCTCTGTGACGTATAAAGAGAAGTTTTATCCTGTGGGAAGGCTTAAAACTGAAGCTTGTACTAGGGCCTGCTTTAAGGTTTTGAAGGCTGTTTATACCCCCTGGTTCCTGTTCTACTAGATGAGTATTTGCCCTCTGGGTCTCCTTGATTAGAGTATAGAGGGGCCTGGCTATCTCGCTGTATCCAAGGATCCACAGTTGTCAAAAGCTGGTGATTCCAAGGAAGCCTTGCAACTGTTTTAATGTCTTAGGGTGAGAATAAGACAGTACAGGCTGTGTTCGTTCCTTGCTGAGGGCCCTGGTTCCTCTGGCTAAGATTAGGCCTAGATATTTGACCTGCTGTAGGCAAAGCTGGGCCTTCGACCTAGACGCCTTGTACTCTTGATTAGCTAGAAAGCTCAAGAGATCTAGAGTAGCCTGTTGGCATGAGGCTTCTGAACTGGTAGCCAAAAGTAAATCATACACATACTGAATGACCAGAGTGCCCGGACTTGAGAAGTGGCCTAGATCTTGGGCCAGTGCCTGATCAAACAGGTGAGGGCTATCCCTAAACCACTGGGGCAAGACCGTCCACATAAGCTGGGACATGTGATCTGTGGGATCCTCAAAGGCAAAGAGATACTGGGAGTCAGAGTACAGGGGAATACAGAAGAAGACATCCTTGAGGTTCAGAACCGTGAACCATTCTGCTTCCTCTGGTATTTGAGAGAGCAGGGTATAGGGGTTGGGTACAACTGGATATAGAGGAATTACTGCCTCATTGGGATGTTGCAGGGATTGCTGCATTTTCTTACTAAGCCTTGAGCTTTTAAACATTTAGCAATATATCCTGTAATCCTTTATAAGCTTCAGGCCTTAAGGGATATTGCTTTTGATAAGGAAAAGTGGTGGGGTCTCTTACCCTGATTTGGACTGGGTGGGCATATTTTGCCCTTCCAAATTGCCCTTCCAATGCCCAGACTTCAGGGTTGATTCCCTCCTCAAGTAGGGGACAACAAATGGGTGACTTGTTACTCATATTCATGTAGATAATAGCTCCAGCTTTGGCTAATATGTCCCTAATAAGGGTGTGGGACTTTCAGGCATAACAAGAAAGGCATGTGAAAAGAACAAAGTCTCCCAATTACAACTGAGGAGGTGGGAGAAACACCTGGTTACAGCCTGTCCCAGGATTCCTCAGATGGTAACGGACCTTGAGGACAGTCATCCAGGACAGGAGATTAACACCAAGAATGCTGCACCAGTGTGCAGGAGGAAGTCAATTTTCTGACCCTCAATGGTTAAACATACCTGGGGCTCAGTGAGGGTGATGACATGAGCTGGTGCTTCCCCAGGGCACCCACAGTCCTATTGTTGAGTCATCTGGTTGGGGGCTTCCGACCCAGAGAACCTTTGTCCTCTGGGTCAGTGCACCTTCCAGTGATTGCCTAGGCACAGCGGACATGGACAAGGGGGCAGCTTCTTTCTCATTGGACAATCTTTTTTAAAGTGTCCTTGTAAACCACACTGATAACAAGCCCTACAGGGTGATTGGCCTGCTCCAT
The DNA here is from genome assembly GCF_007565055.1 of Rhinopithecus roxellana. Lineage (NCBI taxonomy): Eukaryota > Metazoa > Chordata > Mammalia > Primates > Cercopithecidae > Rhinopithecus > Rhinopithecus roxellana. The sequence goes on from NC_044550.1 coordinate 93,374,505, forward strand.
TTTCTGTCCTCTCTGACCCACCAGTCTGAGGGCCATGACTAAGGCTGCGGCCTTTCTCTGATCTTGTTTTTCCATTTGGGCCTGTTCCTCTTGGTCCCTATTATAGAACACCGAGGTTGCCAGGTTTAATAATATCTCCAGATTTTGTTCAGGGCCCAGGGCTTGCTTTTGGAGTTTTCTCCTGATATCTGAGGCTGATTGAGTAATAAACTCATCTTTTAGAATCAATTGACCCTCAAGTGATTTGGGTAACAGGGGAGTATATTTTCGTAAGGCCTCTCATTGCCACTCAAGGGAGGCAGAAGGATTTTCTTCCTTTCCCTGAGTTATGGTGGACATCATTGAATCATTCATGGGCTTTTTCCTAATTCTTCTTAGTCTTTCTAGAACACAGGTCAACAGATGTTTATGACTCCAGTTCCCATGATCTGAGTCAAGGTCCCAGTGGGGATTCATACTGGGGATGACTTGCTAACCAGTAGGGAATTTGTCCCTTTCTTCAACTGTTATTCTATCATTTACTTGACTAAGATACCAGGTATCTCCAAACTCTCGGGCTGCAAATAAGCCACATTCTTTTCATTAAAGGCCAGGGTTTGATCTAACAATAGCTTGACATTTCTCCAAGTGAGATCAAAGTTTTGCCCTAGACCCTGTAGGACATCTATGTACCTATCAGGATCATCTAAAACTTCCCCAGGTCTTCCTTGATTTGCTTTAAATCAGAGAGGGAGAAGGGGACATGCACCCGGGTTGGGCCAATTCCCCTCCCCCTACAGCATGAAGGGGACATAACCGATAGCCCGGGGTGGTGGTGGTGGTGGTGGTGGGGTCCGGTTGTGGTCCTTTAGAGATTTCTTTGCTTATTTCCTTCTGGGTGGGGAAGATTAGAGGAAGATTATCATTAATAGGAAGGGGAGCTATAGGGAAGATAGGATATGGGGATAAGCTGAGAGGTCCTCCTGTGCGATGTAAATTGCAAGCTTTGCATAGTTGTGTATTCTCCTTCAATGAAAAAAAAGCTTGGACATAAGGCATTTCACTCCATTGCCTTCCCTCTTACAGAAAAGGTCAAGCTGCAGGATAGTATTGTAATTTATACTTCCCTCAGGTGACCATTTTTCCCCATCAGAGAGAGAATACTGGGACCAGGCCATAGTGCAGAAAAAAATGAGCCATCTCTTTTTCAGGGTTTGTGGGTCAAATTGGTCCCAATGGCTTAGGATGCATTTCAAGGGTGAGCCTGTTGATGCCTGAGTGTTTTCCATCTGAAAGACAAAACCACCCACGGTTTTGGTTTGTTTTATTTCTCCCCTCACCCAAGAACCCACAACAGTCCCTGGACCCTGCTGATTGGAATAGTTGGGTTCACTGATGCAGCAGCAGAAACATTAGTTTTCCTCTCAGACCACAAGGAGGACCGAGGAAGGTCGGATTTACTGGCCCTTACTGGTGCATTCTCAAAAACCTGTTAAGAGTCCTAAGCATTCTCCTGTTAGTATGGGACCTTACCCCTGTCCTATTAAGATGTTATGCCCCTAAAATGAAGTGGAGGGCCATACCCTGAGGGAGGGGAGGGATCTCTAGAGTTGGTAGAGTGATGCCTTTTGTCCTCACTTATATGAATAGGAAGGATAAAATTTCTGAGGCTCCCCATATCCTAGCTTCAGGAATAGCTTTTGTTAGGCCTGCTAGTCTGAGGAGAGATCCTAAAATTCCAGATAGTACTCCCTACAATGGGGCTTTGGGCAAAAATTATGTCTTTCTGATTGATGAGCCTGGGTGCCTAAAGAAGGTAACAGAGTCCTGAAGTTTAGAAATCATTCTTATAGGAAAAACTGCACCAGAGACAGGGAGTGATTTTTAGAAGCAGGACTAGTCTCGGATAAGAGAGGTGAGAGAAACTTTGTCTGGCAGGCATTAGGAACCAGGAGGCAAGGGTCAGGGTAGATAGAATAGATGGGCGAGTCACACTTGGGAGACATGCCTTTGAGAGTTCCACTTATGGCCGCAAGGTCAACGAACTTGTCAGGACCCTGGAGCTGAATGGCTTTCCTCTCTGTCGAACTTCAGCTCAGCCCAGAAGTACAGGAAAAGCGGAAGCCAGTTCCAGGCAAACCAATGCTCCCAACTCCAAAGAGTCAGGGGTTGTTAGAGAGCCCTTTCCCCAAAAGCTTGACACCCGTGTCTCTAGTCCAGTGGCCGTGCTAGTCGCTTTTAACTGGCCAACAGTTGTCCTCTTGTGGGCAGGGGTGGGGGTCACAAGGTGCTCAGTGGGGGAGCTTCTGAGCCAGGAGAAGGAATTTCACAAGGTTAATCGCTCAGTTAAGGTGGGGCAGAAACAAATCACAATGGTGGAATGTCATCAGTTAAGGCAGGAACCAGCCATTTTCACTTCTTTTCTGATTCTTCACTTGCTTCAGGCCATCTGGGTGTATACGTGCAGGTCACAGGGGATATGATGGCTTAGCTTGGGCTCAGAGGCCTGACAATAAGCATGTAGTTAAGGCTATAGTTCTATTAACGCCGTATTTGGTGAACTTAGCAATTCATAAAAATGGGTTTTCAATAAATTTGAACATACACACTCAGTGAAAAAAGATATTATTGTGAAAATGGCTACAAAAATATGGTTAATATTAGGCTAATATTGGATTCTGATATATTTCTTACCTGTGATCTCATTTTGTTTCCAGTTTTACTGAATATAACCAACCTTGAACATACAAAGATGTTGTTTTTATTTCTGAAATTACTCAGCTATAGTAAAGTATCAAGAATAATATTTATATTTAAGAAGACTCACCCATCCCAGACTCTGAGTTCGCTAATTAGCCAGTCAGAAAGAAAGATCACTAGAGAACAATTTACAATGCAATGAAAGTGATACGCTTTATTTTCTGGATAACAGCAAAGCAAGAGGCTCCATAAGAATCCTGGCAGAGCATTCTTTCCACTTTCAATGTTGATCACTTAGATCTTGTGAAATTCGTGGTGATTTTTAGTATAAATGATTAGAAAAGCTATTATTTGTGCATAAGGGAAAACTAAGTTAATTATATCCATAACTCAACAATTTGCTCAGTGCTTTTTTGTGCATTGGGAAATTATGTTTCAGAAAACCAAACCAAAACAAAACCAGTTGTTGACATTTTCTTTATTAGACTCAGCAAAAATCTTTCTTCATCCTTTATTAAAAGTGTTATTCTTGCAGTGTATACCAAGGCATCAGCAGCTCCCTATTCTTAAATCATTAGTTTGAAGTCTCTATTATTGTTCCTGGTGTGTATTGTTATATGCTGGAAAATTCTTAAGAGGCGGTTGGTGTAGAGGTTAAGATGTGAGCCATGGGCTCTGGACTGAGGCAGAGCCTGATGCAAATCTCAGCTCTGTAATTTGCTGGTTGTGTGAGCCCTGGTAAGTTAATCACTATGAACTGCAGTTTACTTCATGATGTAATTCAGATAATAACAGCTGTGATATAATAGCATTATTATACACATTAAGTAAGATAACATCTATCGAATTACCACTTAACACAGTGCCTGGTGCATAGTTTAAATTGCTTAATAAATGCTACCTGTAAATAGTTTCTAAAGCAAAAATTGGAGGCAATCAAAGAGAATAATCACAAGCTGAAACTTGTCACTTTTGAAGTTATTATCTGTGACCCTTAACTAAAAATGTGTCATCTATTTAATATTAAACCAATTAATATGAATATCCTCTCTCATGTTGTCTCTAGACTTTAAGATAGTCTAATATTATTATTGCTATAAAAATCCGTTGGAAATAATTTTAAGATCATAAACAGAGTGCATTACATTTTCATTATGTTATAAGCAAAATTTCATTCCTACAAAATAAAATACCTATTTAACTCAAATAAGATATACTTCCTTTTGGCTAAACCAGTATATTGCATTTTATAAGTAAAATATTTGGACTTGTCTGGCTTGTATCTGTCTTAAATCTTTTAGTAGATGTGGAAAACACATTTATTTTTACAGTGTTCAATAATTGTCTGCTTGGTTTTGTCACAAAATGCAAGCTCTAATTCAACTTCTGTTGAGAATTAGGCTTAAGTTATGATTGAGAATAAGGAAAATTATGAGCAAGTTGCCAATTATATCTTGAAATGTTTACTTCTAAACATTTTGTTCTAAGTTGCATGTTTCATTTAAACATATCAATACTAATATTCTTTAATATTAGTCAACTCATTTAAGGGACTTTAGTTTTTTGTGTAAGAAACACGCAATTGATCAATGCATTTTCATAACCACACCTGTGGGAGGCCTCCTTATTTAGATTTGAACCAGGAGACCACTATTGACAGTTATCTTAAAAAAATACATAATATTAACCTAGGAGCCCAAATATGTGTAGTGAGTAAAACTCGCAATGGTTTGCCAGTTTTCTTATTACATTACTGCAAACTACGGAATTTGATATTGTAAATTAAAGTATGCCAAACATCCTCAGAATCTAAGTGTTGCACTGACCAATATGGTAAGGCACTAGCCCCAAGTGACTATATGCTAAATTTAATTACAATTACATGAAATTTAAATTTAATACTTCAGTTCTTCAGTCCCACTGCTGCACTTCAAGAACTTAATTCCAAATAGGTAGCACTTTCATATTAGAAAGTGCCTATATAGTTCCTGTCCATCACAGCAGGGTATTTCATTGGACAACACTAGTCTAGCATTTCCGTTTTCTGTAGTAATGAAAAAGAACTACTGAAATAACATGAATAGTAAATAGTCATTCATTTTTTTCTTTTCATTCTTGTATTTTTCTCTGCTCACTTGTTTCTTATATTAATACAGAATTATCCAATAAGATTTCAGCCTAAAAATGGAAAAAAAATTCTTTTAATTAATAAATAATTGAGAAAAACAATCAAGAGTTAACCTTATGTTTTCTGAGGTATTCACAGAACAATATAGAAAAAAAAAAAAACACCTGAGTGTTAGATGAATATTAACTTATACATAGAAATCTAAAATAAAGATCTATTTATCTGTGGCGAATTAGGCAAAACTAGTTGACAAAATTCATTTCGATTTGTAGTACCACACATTTGAGAGAATCCTCCATTCTTTTCTCACATTTTCAAAGAATGATACATTTCAGGGTTATTTCTCCGCACCTATCTTTCTTAGAAAAAGTAGTTAATTTGAGGTCTTCCTTTTTTTTTTCCTTTTTTCTTTTTTTCTTTTGAGATGGAGTCTCGCTCTGTCCACCAGGCTGGAGTGCAGTTGTACAATCTCGGCTCACTGCAACCTCCGCCTCCTGGGTTCAAGCGATTCTCCTGCCTTAGCCTGCCGAGTAGCTGGGATTACAGGTACCCGCCACCACACCCAGCTAATTTTTGTAGTTTTAGTAGAGGTGGGGTTTCACCTTGTTGGTCAGGCTGGTCTTAAGCTCTGGACTTCAAGTGATCCGCCCGCCTTGACCTCCCAAAGGGTTGGGATTACAGGCATGAGCCACCGCGTCCAGCCCTTTGAGACTCTTGATACTTACTATGTCATTTCGCTAGTAGAGGGGATCACTGGGCCCCAAAGCAGGTCTCTGCGTGTACTTGCTGAGACCAGCCTGTGCTCAGATACAGCAGCCTCCTTCAGCCTGCTCTTTCGCTCTGTGTCCAGGTACACTGTGCTCTCGCTATGCAATTTTCTCTCCAGGACAGAGCTTTCTCTCTTTCTGTTTCAGGTTTAGATTGGCTTGTAGCAATGACTTGACTACAATTCAAACAATAAGGACCTCACTTCAGTCCCAGATCTAAGCACAGTCTGTAAAGAAGCTTTTACCTGAGAGTCCTACACTGCTCGACTATGAAAAAAAAAATGGTTCCCATAGGACTATTAGTTCTCTATCATTTGTTCCATTAGCCTGAACCTGGGGGAAAATAAGATTTTTTTAATAAATGGAAAGCGCAATGTGCAATAGTGTTTCTTAAGCTTTTTTGTTTATCCCCTCCACCCTGCTTACCAAGGAGCCTTTTTAGACATTTTTTCCCTAATCACCCACTATGAAATTATAATACCCCAGATATGCTGTATCTGTAATTACTGTATGTATATCTGTGCTTAATATTGTACATTAAAAAGATAAGAATTTTCCACCTTCCAATAATGAAGTTTTATCCCCTTGGGGGCAATATTGCCCTCTTTGATAATGTTTGACATACAGGAATTGAAACATCAGAAGTAGATACTACTTCCAATATTGCAGAACATTGTCAAGTATATTTCAAAGTGTTTAGCTTGCCTGAGTGTGGAAATTAAGAAATTTTTTTTTTCTTCCTGCATGCATCATAATTTGCATACATCAATAGTGATGTAAGTAAGGAAATAACTTCTTTGGGCTTTCTGAAAAGTCATAGTATCTGAAATCACCTGGCCCTTGACCTTAGAGATCATTCTACTCCAGCATTTTTCACTGTCACTGCTTATAGGCAGGGAAGGATTTTAGACGAATAAGGGACAAGGACATGGAGAAAGAACAGAGAAATGGCTGTAGATACCTAGATGATGACATGTAGTACATTTTTAACTTTCCAATAACCATTAATTCAAACCCATTAGCCAATAGCTTGCTCATGTTTCTTTTGAAGCCTCCTAAGACAACAGTTGACACCTGGAGAACATCTCTTACTCCCCAACTTCAATTTTGAAAAGAAAATAATATTCAAATGTTGAGCACTGAATTCAATATGATAAATCAGTTATAGATTAAGGTAATAATTGCTAAGATTTACACTAACCTGTTTTTTCACTTGGTCAAAAATTTCCTCCATATTAGTTGATAAATCAAGAAATCTTTACAATTAAAATAAAAGGTGTTTCATTGGTATTTTCTTTCATTATGCTTTATAAAATTAATAGAAAGAAGAAATATGGAATTTCAAAGAGTAGCATATTATTCTTAAAATGTATTCAATTAAAGTAATGCAGGCAAAAATATACTCTCTAATGTATTCTATCATGCATTCCCTCATTCAGTGAATATTCCCTAGGGCCTACTATGTGCCAGGCATTATGCGCCAGAGGAAAACATATCTTCTTAAGAAGTCGGTGCTAAGTCATTGTTCTTGTTCATATTTGGATCCCTTTTCAGGTGAGTTTCTTACAAGAAAAGGGCTTAGCGTCTTTTTCCATTGTTAAGTTCCTTAATGAAATTAGGCTTAGGAAGACAGAGTTCCCTATTCCCTCCTTTCTCTTCCTAAATCTTTACTGTATGTTGGCAGTAAATATTAAAAACTTTCTGACTGTACTTATCACATTCTGAGGCATTTCAGTGAGGAGCAGAAACATTCCATTAAATCAGCTCCAGTCACGTAAGGTTTTGGTGTTCTCCTTTTCACCTTTTTTTTTCCACATAGAAACTTAATCTTGCAGGGGCTAAGTGAATATAACTTAGATTAAATTGCTACTTTCACAAACAACTCAAGAATACTTCGTTCTTCTCCCTCTTCATTAGCTTCTTTCTTTATATTTCTTATCAAATATAAAATTAAGATATTATTTAAAATTTATGATATAAATTCTCTCAAATGAAGCACTTAAAATAATTTCGTGATTAAAAAACTAATATTATCTGCCTACCCTAATCTGAGTTTCCTACGTTAGCCTATAATTGTTATTTATTCACTTTGGGGAAAGAAGAAAAAAGTTTTAAGTAGTTACACTCCATTCATTAAAATCCTTTATTTTCTAGTGTCTAAAACATTTCAATATGTCTAGGAAGAAAAAAAAATCCTCTTACTGTGAGGTTAATAATGTATTCAAAGCATTTTTCTATTATTTAGTGAATTTAAAAAGTATATACAGAAAGAACACAAGTGGTAACAGAAGAGTGAGGATGATCTAACCCTACCTCACAGCCTAAGAAAAGAATGCTATCACTTGTTTCTGTGAGGTCATCAAGTGTCAAGGAGAGAGTTCCTCCATGGGGAGCTAACACCTGACATTTTGCACAGAAAGGTGTCTCCCAGAATTACCTCACACTCTGCATAGATATAGAGATTACTGCCATCTTCAGTGAGTTTGAGAGGGGCCTATAAATAGGATCAGGTGAGGTCTGAATAAGCAGTGATGTGTATCTGATTTTCTGATCCAGAATGAAATGAAAACATAATTACTTAACATGCAATGTGCTTTTAAAATGCAGAGATGTAATCCTTGTATTATTTTTGTATGTCTCTCATTTTTACCTTTGTTTAGAGGTAGCATCCTGCCCTATTAAGTATGTAGATATGGAGAACATTAAATAAGAAGATAGCTTTTCATTATTTATTTAGGCAGAACATACAGTACTTGAAATCCGTGGGTTGCCATGAGGTTCCCATGGCAACTCTTCTATGGATAAGAATGCCTGACTAGGCTGGTAGCCTTGCTGTAACAATCACCAGCCATAGCATCATTTGCAGATACAGTACTCTCCCCAGTTCTGCAGTTTCGCTTTTCATGGTTTCAGTTACCTTCAGTCAACCATGGTCTGAAAATAGGTGAGGTAAAATCAGGTATTTTGAGAGAGAGAGAGAACACATTCACATAACTCTTACTACAAAATGTTATAATGGCCGGGCGCGGTGGCTCAAGCCTGTAATCCCAGCACTTTGGGAGGCCGAGACGGGAGGATCACGAGGTCAGGAGATCGAGACCATCCTGGCTAACACGGTGAAACCCCGTCTCTACTAAAAAATACAAAAATCTAGCCGGGCGAGGTGGTGGGCGCCTGTAGTCCCAGCTACTTGGGAGGCTGAGGCAGGAGAATGGCGTGAACCCGGGAGGCGGAGCTTGCAGTGAGCTGAGATCCAGTCACTGCACTCCAGCCGGGGCGACAGAGCGAGACTCCATCTCAAAAAAAAAAAAAAAATGTTGTTATAGTTGTCCTATTTTATTATTGTTGCTAATCTCTTACTGTGCCTATTTCCTAAATTAAACTTTATCATAGGTATGTCAGTATAGGAAAAATCATGGCGTATATATATAGGGTTGGCTACTATTTGTGATTTCGGGCATCCACTGGGGTCTTGGAACACATCCCCTAAGGCTCAGGGGGAACTACTGTATCATCATCTTAATTTTGAAAGTTAACTTGTAAATGAATTTTGTATATTCTCTTACTGCTCTGGAAATCTAAGGTCAAGCAAAAGTGATGTTTATTTGCTTCAATACATTTCCACTGAAAGAGGAAAGGAACTAGAGACAAGATTTTAATCTTTCAGTTTTGTTTTTGGTTTTCCTATTTTTGTTTCCATCAAGTTAAACTCTACTATGGAGTTTTGTAACTCACAATTGATGAGCTCTAGCACTTTGTAGCATAGTTATTTACATGTTAGTCTTAGGAACCTGAAACCATAATCTTTAGGGATTTATTTATAGTTTAAAAAAATGGACTAAAGGCCTACGTAAAAATGGATAGAGCTGCTTGAGTTTTGTTTCTCCCTCTATAATAACTAGAAATTGTATTCCTCTTCACATATTAAACACCGGAAACATTTTTAAAAAGGTAAACCCCAAAAATTCCTTTTTGAAAGTTCCTCAGAAAACTCCTTATTAGTTTATATCTGGCAAAAAAAAAATCTTTTTTTGTAGTTTCTGGACATAACTTCATCTATTGCATAACTACCTTTTGTTTTTTTCAGAAGTGACAAGTGTTGTATATATACTTCTAGATATAAAGCTGAAGGACTGATTTGGTGTTAAAGAAATAGGTGAATATGAGTCGAGTTAGAAAGGAATTGAACACCAGAGGGAGGAAGTAGTGGGAAAACGTCTTTGATGGTTGTCAACCCATTTGAAACATTTAAATTCAGAGTGCTATCCCTAGAAAATTGGAAAGTAGGTTCATTCTTTAACCACCACTATTCCCTCCCCATCTCTGAGCATAAAGTAAAAGTAATATACAATCCTTATTGTTCTATTTTGTTTTGTTTTGAAACACAAAATAAGAAGAAATCGAACGAGCTTGAGCAACTGGAAGGACGGAGTTGTCATAAACTGAGGGAGCAGAAATGTCCAGTGGTGCAAGTTTGGGATGAGTTTAGAATTCATTTTGGACATGTTAATGTATCTATTAGTCATTTAAATAAAGATGTCAAGGGGTTTGTGCATTTCTGAGTCTGAGTGTCTGGAAGAGAGATGTGTACATAGAAAACATAAATGTGACCCTCCTACCTTAAGAGACAGGGAAAAGAGAATCAATTAGAAAAGAGGACTGAGAAGTAGAGCCACTGCTGGTGTTTTGTTCTAGGTAAATGGCATTTCTTGGAATTGTGCACTAGGTGGCTCATCTGAGAGTGAGCCGTGAACTAGGAGGAGAAAAAAGTAAAAGAGTTCGATGTCCTGGAAGCCAAGTGGGAAACATTTTAAGGAGCAGAAAATTTTATCAATCACGCAGTTAAGTATGATGAAGACTGAGATCAGACCATCATAGTTTGCATTGCAAAAGCCATTGATGACTTTGAAAAGGGCAGTTTCTACTAATGGAGGGGGAAGCCTGATTAGAATAAGCTACAGAGGAAATGAGAGAAGAGGAATTGGGAGTCTGAGATTATTAATAATTTTGCAAAAGAAAGCAGAACAGCTCAGTAGCTGGTGAAATGGACCAAGGCAAAGATTAAAAAAATAATAATAAAGGAGAGATAATAGCAATTTTACAAAAAGGAAAAAATGATGGCGGGGGGAGAAAGAATTGCTAGAGTTATCTCTCTCAGTAAGCAAAGGCAGTGCACAAATGAAGTGATTAGCTTTAAGTAAAAACACTCTGTAAAGAAGGCAATCATAAGATATTAAGGAAAAAAGCAAGTTGGTAGGTGAACATGGATGGAAATCTGAATGTGTTTGAGGTATCACAGGTTGGATTCACTGGAAGCAAATACTGAGATGGAGTTTGGAATACTGAATATGTGTTAGGGATCAACACCTAGGGAAGGGAGAGAGAGGAAACAAATGGATGGAGGAGAAATTCAAACTACAGTACATGCCCGGCAAAGCTTAACCAACCCAAAGACAGCTCTGGATCTGTTCCAGCCTTTATGTTGCCCTCAACCACTCCTGGAAATGGACACTGGATTTGGGCTTCCCCTAGAAGGGTGCACTCTGGGCTTTCCAAAAGTGAGATGGACTTTATAGTTGCTGAATGCTGGAAGACATCTGCTGATCCCAGCAGCTACGGTATAAGGCTGTTTTTGTGAAAAGGGATGTGGATAATACAGCTCTGTGTCCACCCAGTGGAATTGTTTCCATTTTCTCAGTACAAAGAGGAAACAAAACTGCTACTGCGGAGTGAGGAGGGACAGTGAAATCAGGGAATGGAGGGCTTGAAGGTTGTACAGGAGTTATGAAATTGTCACCTTGGTGAGTGACAAGTGAATGGACTAGGAAAAAAATACTGCAGCTTTAAAGCTCCCTTTTAGGTTTGGTAGCTATGAATCTCAAGTGATACCAGACAGCATGAGTGTTGGGTTTTCTCTGATCACGTTCAACTCTATATGTGTAGATTCAGGAGCAGAGGGAGAGAGAGGAAGAAAAACTGAGACATCAAACCATTAGTAGGAGGCCAGATTATTTAGAGACTTGTCAGTCATTTAAGGATCTTGTCTTTTGTTTCCCAGTTAGATGGCAAACACGTCAGGGTTCCTTTTAATCCTTTTGGTTTTGAGAAGTAAAACATATATATAGATAGTTCCACAGAACATAAATGTATAGCTCAAAAAACTATCACAAAGCGATCACCCTTGTTACCTTAGTCAAGCCAAGGAAGAGAGTATGGCCAGCACAGAGACGGTCCCCTCTGGTCCTCTCCCAATTATTATTCCTTTCTCCATTTTGATAATTCCTCTCCTAACATTTATGGTAATCCCTTTCTTGTTTGTTTGTTTGTTTTTAATATGCCAGCAAAACTTGAAAGGTTTGTTAGTTTTATTTTTTCATCTTTTCAGAAATGCAATTAGACCGTATATCCTTTTTGTGTCTGGCAGTTTTGCTCTCTATCGTGTTTTTGAGATGCATCCACATCGTTGCGTTTGTAAGTTCAGCTGCCCACAGGATCAGACTTGAAGCTTGGTTTTCAGAAATTTTAACCCTGCAGCTACAGGAGATATTTCTGTGTGTGTCTGTGTTTTCCAGGACAATTGCAGAAGTTTCCTGGATCCCTACTCATGTTGTGGATTAGGATTTAAAGCCATGAACTCATCTTTTCCTTCCTCCACATCCTGCAGTACACTTAGTAGAAATCAAATGATGCAAAGTAAAATTCACTGGTAAAGATATCTGGACCTGGGGTATTTGCTGTGGGAAGTTTTTTTTTTTTTTTCCATATGGCTTCTACTTAATAGAGGACTACTCTGATAATTTATTCCTTTTTGAATCCATTTTTGTAAGTTTGTTTTTCTAGAAATTTGTCTGTATCACTTACATTTTTACATGTAATTGGCATAAAGTTATTCATAATATTGTCCTATTTCCTATGACGGTTATCTTAACTATAAAAATGTAACAGTCAACTAGACTTTCCTCATAATGTCATCATAAATAAATTCAAAAGGTAGGATCATTAGGACTATGGGCATGAAAGACTCTGTACATCTTTTTCTAAGTTACTGTCAATAAAGTTTGTTACTATCGGTGGTATAGGACAATAATTTTTTTGAAGTCTTTGCCATACTCAGTATGATAATCATGTTTCTATTTACTTTTTGTCAATTTGATACACTCAAAATAGTATTCTTAATTTTATTTTTATTTCTTTAAGTTTATTTGGAAGGTTGGGCAATATTTTTGCAAATTTTTATTGGTATTTTTTTTGTGTGACTTGGCTGACACATCCTGTGGGTTACATTTTGATTTAAATGATTAAACAGGCAAAATCTACAAACAGAAAAAAAGTCAAGTTCTTTCAATATGACCACTGACGAGTGTTACTAATAGGAAATCACTACTGAAAATACAAGTTGTACCCTTTATAATGTGTGCAAATGCAACAAAATCTTGCAGCTATTTTGCATAATTCTTCCCTATCAGCTTTATTTGTAGAGATCTATTTCTATGCATAATTTTCAAAGTAAAACAAAAAACTACATGTTTGCCAAATTATCATGTATACTAATAACATCAATATGACACTAAATTGCCTTGTGAAGCAAAATTGATTTATTTAGTAAACCAATAAAGTCTAAGTTCTTGCTAAACTTATTCTAAATAAATTCCTAAAATTGACACAATATGGCAATCTAATGATGCATCATCAGTTTTTGATTGATATTGAGTTAATGTTAATAAACAACAATCCAGTTTCCAACTAATTAATAGGTTCAAACATGTTATGAAGTTTTAACCCAGTGCTGTATACATAAGTGAAACCCTTGAAAATGTGTAGTTTAATTATGTAACTGCTATCACAAGTGTCCTTATTATGGAATTTTGAGAAAATTATAATTGGATGAATAGAAAAGTATATCACTGAGTTAACACTGAATTATTTTTGTTCGTGCATGTGTGTGTATGTGTGTGTGTGTGAGAGAGAGATCTGTATTACGGCGTATGTGGGTATTAAATATGTGCTGATTAGTTTCTAGCAGAATTTCTTAGCACTAATGTCTCCTTAAGTATAACAGGATTTTTTCCTTAGTCTTTGTTATAATATTTCTTCTTCTCTTCGTCAGTTCCAACTTTTGAAAATCCTGTGGTTTACTAGTGCCTTTGAGGAAGCCTATAATGGTGGCTACAAGCTCAGATCCTGGGATCAGACAACTCTTGTGTTCCATATGATTTCATCAAGTACTAGCTGCAAGAAATCAAACAAAATCTTTAACCTATACAAGTCTTCACTTTTCTTCCTTATAAAATGATAATGTTTACTACCTCATAAAATTGTTGTGAAGATGTAAACACCCAAAAGATGCAAAATATATTCCTTTTTTCAGGGACTACCACCCTACCTAGCCACTCAAACCATAAATAAAGCCGAGAGTCATTCCAGACACCTTTTGCAGCACAATCCCTAACATTACAAGTCCTGTCAATTCATGTCCCATTACTTCCAGGATAAAATCCAAACTCCTTAGAAAGGCCCCAAAGGTCTCCTGTCACCTGACTTCCAATTACTTTCTAGCTCTAGGAATTGTTTTCTTCTGTTCCATCCTTGTACAGTCTTCATACCGTCATACCTATCTATCTGCTGGTTTCAAAACATGCTGAGCTGTTTCACGGTTCTACGGCTTTTCTCAGGTTTATCTTTTATTTTATAAGATTCAGCCCTAAGATCATGTTCTCTGTGAATTATTCCCTACCTTCCTCCTCTTCCCATCTGTACCCAAGGTGGAACAGAGTTTTCTCACTTCTGTGTTCCCACTATACCCTGTAAAAACATATACTGGTATTAGAGCACCTAGTGTCCTTATTTATCAATTTTCTACTATTGCACTCAGGATTGCATTCCCAGCATCAAATGACTGACCAATAATAAGCACAAATGTTCATTGAATGAACAAATATATTAAATTTCAATGGCTTTCTAAACCTAATTTCACTAGGTTGGTTCATCAACGGAAAAATTAACAGCAACTTATATGTACTTCCCCACTTGTTGCTCCAAGAGATTTACAGGTTTGTGCTTCTATTTTTTTTTTCATGTTTTCAAGTAAATCTAATGACCTCAGATGGCTTTCTCATCCTGAAGCTATTTTACAAAGTAGAGAAAACTAGAAAGGGAAAGCAAATGTCTCCTAGGATACTGAGTCTTCTCTTTATTATTTTTAAACTCCCTAGAAGCATTATATATATGTGTGTGTTTGGATATATATAATATATGTATATATGTGTATATATTATATATTATATATGTATATATTATATATGTATATATGTATATATTATATACGTATATATGATATATATGTATATATATTATATGTGATATATTATATATGTATATATGATATATATTATATATGTATATATGATATATATTTTATATGTGTATATGATATATATTTTATATGTGTATATGATATATATTTTATATGTGTATATGTATATATATTATATGTGTGTGTATATATATATACACACACACGCACACATCATGCATTATTCGTTGCTATCTGTAAAGGTCAGCACTCTGGTATATTTATGGATAGAACAGCATGGATACACTCTTACTGAATGATCATAGAGATCAACCCAAAAACCTTGCAGCAGATTGATTATCTTTAATCATTTGGTAGCCAAATTTTAGTATCATCTAAAGTTCAATTTTTTTAAGCAAATTTTATTATCCTAGGGAAAAAAATAATTTTTCTAAAATACTGTGATTTCCAAATTAGAGATGATAGGGTCCTCTCAAAACCAGTTCCAAGAAAAAGAGAATTCATGTTCCATTTATCTTTTGGAGCCATTTTTGATGAACAACTGACCTGGAAATCTGTGCTAAAATAGGTTTATGATACCTTGTGAAATACTTTCAAGTCATTAAATAAAAATAATCCTCACTAACGCTTGTCGCGATAATCTTGAATCCACACACATAAACCACTATACTCTAGAAACACAAAGAATTCCAGGGGTGATGAATCAGAAAGTGGCATCTAGAAACAAGGTTTCAGTTACTGTCTCTCAAGTAGCTTCTCTGTACTAGAGTAGGGATAGGTGTGATAAAACAGCGCTGGTCCTCAGATAATACTCTAACAGAAAAGATGATTTGAGCAATCAATTACAATAAAAAGTCATGAGGATATGACAATGGAAGTAGAGCACTGTATGAGAACTGAAGTCTATTCTCACATCTCATGTTACATTCACAGACAGAAATAAAACATTTTTGGCCAGGAGCGGTGGCTCATGCCTGTAATCCCAGCACTTTGGGAGGCCAAGGCAGGTAGATCACCTGAGGTCAGGAGTTTGCGACTAGCCTAGCCAACATGGCGAAACCCTGTCTCTACTAAAAACACAAAAATTAGTCGGGTGTGGTGGCACATGCCTGTAGTCCCAGCTACTTGGGAGACTGAGGCACAAGAATCACTTAAACCCAGGAGGTAGAGGCTACAGCGAGCCAGTATCGCGCCACTGCACTCCAGGCTGGGCGACAGAGAGAGACGCTGTCTCAAATAATAATAATAATAATAATAATAATAATAATAATAATAATAAAATAAATAAGTAAATACAACTTATTTTAAATGAGCATTTGTAAGGGTCATTGCTACTTGATCACATTAGGAACTGTCATGACATATCTATCCAGTCCAGCCAGCTATGTGAAAAAGTACCTGGATGGGTCCTTTGACTAGAACTCTATGAGAACTAACAAAATATTAATTAGCATGATTGAATCTACTTTTTTGTAAGGGCAATTTATACATCTTGCTTTTCTATAACAAAAAATAAATTATGCAACTCTAAGACTTACATACAAACTTTCAGGTCCTCTAAGTAAATGGAGAGACACCTTAGCCTATTAGGCCTATGAGAATGGTCTCATTCTGGTCTTAATTTCTCTCCTTCTAGAAACTTTTCTGAATGGTTTTCTATGTTCCATTTGGATCTTTTCCTTTTCTGTTGTTGCATATGGGCATTTTTAAAGTGTTTATAGAATGTCCTTAGAATTTGTGTGGACTTGCTCAGATTTCACTGCTGATCACAATATACCTGGAATGAGCTTTATAAAATAGAGACCAACCACGACAGGTGTTCAGCTGAATATAGTGCCCCTTCTTTTAATGTAAGAATGATTTTCTATTTATGTCCTAAATGACAGACTTTCTGTCTCCAGACTCTTTTTCTGTCTTCAGATACTACTTTGAAAACAAGATGAAAGCCATGGAATCTCCGAGAAAAATGTACATCTTACAGACTTTCAGGGAGTTCTGGAACACCAGGAACCTAGAGTCCACACTAATGAACAGCAGTTTCCTAACCTAATGCGAGAGACTTAAGACTTCTTCTGGGTCCCATGATCTTCTAATAATTGTCTTCTTAGCAAGACTAGACACAGCTCCAAGAAATGTGCACTACCATGAATGTCTTCCAGCTATCTTCTATGACAGCATTTCCCAGTGCGTTCTGTGGAATAATGGTACAGGGTGATGTTCTATGAAGGAAAATATGTATGGAAAGTAATACATTCCACAGTCCATATATTAGATTGCCTACACAACAGCAATGTGCTGTAGTTTAATAGGATTTGAATGAATAAAATTAATGCTCACAGCTATTTTCTTCTGCCGGCAAATATTTTTCTGCCCATAATCTTGCTAAACAGAATTCATCTGAACTTATGTTGTTGCCAACAAATATACGAACAATTATACCTAATCAAAAACAAAAACCAAACTGATGTTCAAGAAAATTAATCATTTGCTTTGAATAAATCAGCTATTAAGAAAGCTTACATAATTGAGTCTGACAG
Organism: Rhinopithecus roxellana; assembly: GCF_007565055.1. Lineage (NCBI taxonomy): Eukaryota > Metazoa > Chordata > Mammalia > Primates > Cercopithecidae > Rhinopithecus > Rhinopithecus roxellana. Next base: position 93,391,929 of record NC_044550.1, read on the forward strand.
TGCCAAATCATGTCTGAGATGAAACGCTGCAAGATACATAATCAAACAGATATTTGCAAGAGCTGTGGGTTGGGGGAGAGTGCAAATGTTTCCCAGCACTCCTGTATGTCACAGGAGCACACAATAAAACACTTGAAGAACTGCAATAATAAAAGGTTTAAAGAGCTGCAATAATAGGTTTTGCACACTGTAGTGGCTACTGATACTGAGAACATTTTAGAAGTTCATCTCTATCATCTAAACACTACACACCACCATAATCGATTTATTACGTTTTAATAGGAATTCTATGCTAACATTTTATCCCTTTGCATCTGCTGTGTTTTACTATTTGAGTCATATCTCTTGTTAGAAACAATGTTTGACCCATCTATCCTCAATATAAATAAAAAGCTTTTACCACATAAACAAGGTCAATTTGTTCTGTTAGAAAGATGGAGTAATGGAACTAACTGTAAGATATGCAATGTAAAATTTATTCCCATTTCACCTTTATATGAGTAGAAATGAAAGATATTCAAACAAAATATGCATAACAATTAGGCTTTCTGTACTAGCCTTCAAATAAATACGTATGTATTTATACAGATAATAGTGTAAATGTATGCTTTCTATAGAATGCACAGAAGAAAATATTTGATGTTTTTCTTCATGGCTTATTTTCATTATTAAGTATTTTACCATTTGATACATGAATTTGTACTTTGTTTTCAGGTAATTGCATATATCTAGTCTGCCAATGACAGCAATTCATCATTGCACAGAGTCAAAATTGAGATGTAATTTTATTGCTGCTAGTAGCTCAAAACAAGTACTTTGGTCTAATTTATTTATTTATTTATTTTTGAGACGGAGTCTCACTTTGTCAACCGGCTGAAGTGTAGTGGAGTGATCTAGGCTCACTGCAACCTCCGCCTCTTGGGTTCAAGCAATTCTCCTGCATCAGACTCCCGAGGAGCTGGAATTACAGGGATGCACCACCACACCCAGGTAATTTTTGTGTTTTAGTAGAGACGGAGTTTCACTATGTTGGCCAGGCTAGTCTCGAACTACTGACCTCAAGTGATCTGCCCGCCTCAGCCTCCCAAAGTGTTGGGATTACAGGCGAGAGCCAGCCTGCCCAGCCTGATAGATAATATTAAGGGAATATTTCTCAAGTTTAATTTCAGCTACACTATAGAAAATAGTGCCTTGGTTTTCTGGAACAGAATTGCATGTAATCCATTTCCATAGAGGATATTATCCATATCCTAATTTATATCCATATAAATTTAGGATTGGACTGGGTCACAAAATGAGAAGTAAAAAAAAAAAAAAACTTTTGAAATATTGGCAATTTATCTGCAGAAAAGGACACAAATACATGCGTTTTTTTCTTTTGTATCCTGAATGCACTAAATCATAAACAGTGTAGCTGCAACATTACCTGAAAATGAATCCTTGTGAATGATACTGTTATTTTTTATATTTTCCAGTTTGCATTACTAAAATTATTTATTTTTTAAACATTTAGACCTCAGATTATTGGTGTTAAACATGAAACGTCAGACTGAATATCTTATGAATGCATATTGTGTGAACATGAATTCACTCTACAAATTAGTTTTTAATTTTTTTAAAGATCTAATATTTAATAATACACTAATTTACTTTCCTTAGCACTTAATTATAGAAGTACATGATTACTTATTTCAAAAAATTCTAAATACCCTGAGCAGCTTAAGATAGTGTCCTAAGTAAAGACTTTCCTCAAGTCTTCTTTATGTGCCTCAGCCAGATTCGGAAAGACTGAGAAGTAAATACACAGAAAAAATTATCTTCTTTTGCTTATATTTCCTGATTTGAGTCATCCCGGGGTGAAAGAGACTGCCTTTTCTGCAACAGAAAATAACTCAGTAATGGCAAGTTGTGTAAAAGAACTAGTACGAAGCATTGAACCAGTTTAACATACTGCCTAAACATTTATAAGTTAATAAAATCAAATCCAAATGCCAAACATTATCGGTGAAAGAAAATACATACAAATGACACATTATATTTGAGACTCTATGTGTCCCCAGTTCAATGACTGGTACCTTAGGAAACTGTTCCTTAAAACATACAGTAAGAGTTTCAATACTTGAGAATTTTAAATACCACTGCTTTATATTTAATAAATAGCTTAAAATTATAGCAAACTGGAATTCAGATTCTCATTTTTTCTTTATCAAATTGGCCTCAATTTTTTTAAAATATAGTTGCTGTTCACCAGCTCTAAACAATCAACAAAAAATGTAGAACAAAAAGAGGTGGAAGGGACTGACAAATCACAATTCAGTGGGAAAAGAGGAAGAGAATGAGAAAGCATTCAATATTCATTGCCCCAAAACAATGGAGAACTGTACACAGGCACCATGGTAATTACTTACATCTTCCCTGTGTCCCACTAGTACATACTAATAATTTAGTTTCTATTACTAGTCACTTACCTACACGAAGAAATTGATACATTTAGGAATTTATATGACTTAGCTACATGGCTTTTAAGAAGTATCCTACTATGGTTTGACAGTCCCCTCCAAAACTCATGTTGCAATTTAGCTGTCACTGTAATAGTATTAAGGGAAGGGACCTTTAACAGGTGAGTAGACTATGAGGGCTCCACCCTCACTGGGGACTTGTATTATAAGGGTGAGTTCAGTCACTCTTGTCCTCTCTTACCCTCTTACCTTTACCATGTGATGACACAGCAAGAAGGCCCTCACAAGATGCCATGCCTTGATATTGGACTTCCCAGACTCCAGAACTGTGAGCCAATAAATTTCTGTTCATTAAACATTACCCAGTTTGTGATCTTCTGTTATACCAGCACAAAACAGAACATGTCCTTTGGTAAGTTATGAAACTGCACTCTATTCCAGGTTTCCCCTAGCCAGTCTGGAACAGTCTGTTTTGTATTGCTATAAAGAAATGCCTGAAGCTGAGTACTTTATTAAGAAAAGAGGTTTATTTAGCTCACAGTTCTACAGATTGTAAAAGAAACAAGACACCAACATCTGTTTCTGATTAGAGCCTCAGGAAGCTTTCAATCACAGGGAAGTTGAACTGGCAGCACTTATGTCACATGGTGAGTGTGAGCAAGAGAGGTGCCATGCTCTTTTAAACACCAGCTCTTGTGTGAACTAATAGAGAACTCACATATTACCATGGAGACAGCACCAAACCATTCATGAGGGTTCCATCCCATGACCGAAACACCTCCACCAGGACCACATTTCAACACAAGATTTGGAGGGGACAAAGGTCCAAACTATATCATAGTCTCAACTCAGTTATTTCAATTGTCTATTTCTAATAAGTAAACAAGTCATCCAATTTCCATGGTGTGATCACAGCTCATCGGAGCCTCAACCTCCTGGGTTCAAGTGATCTTTCTGCCTCAGCCACTTGAGTAGTTGAAACTACAGGCATGCAGAACCATGCCCAGCTAATTTTTGTATTTTTTGTAGATGAGGTTTCACCATGTTGCCCAGGTTGGTGGTCTTGAACTCCTGGGCTCTAGCAGTCTTCCTGCCTCAGCATCCCAAAGTGTTGGGATTACAAGTGTGAGCCACCCTACCCAGCCTACAGCTACTCACCTTAATAAAACAAATATATTAGCTTAGGCAATGATTTTAATTTCATTCTATATTTGCAACTGTAGACATGCAAAGGGGTTATCCATACACAATCATGTGAATGTCAGCCTACCTTATTACATAGTAAAAAGTTAATACAAAGAATTCTCCATAGAAAGTGAGAAACTGTGAGTAGAACATCTTAAGTCTTTGCATATACATCAGTTTAAAGATCTAGGGACACAATTTTAGAGATGCGCTGTAAGATTAAGGTGAGGATAATGACAACTGCATTATTTCTCTCTTCCAAATAAGAGACAGTTGGTGACTTAGTCCTTTTGTGCTGCTGTAACAAAATACCACAGGCTGAGTAACTTATAAAAACAACAGAAATTTACGCTGGGCATGGTGGCTTGCACCTGTAATCTCAGCTACTCAAAAGGTTGAGACAAAGGGATTGCTTGAGGCCAGGTGTTCGAGACCAGCTAAGACAACATAGCAAGACCCTGTCTCTAAAATAAATAAATAAGTATGCCTTACAGTTCTGGATGCTGGGGAAGTAAAGATGAAGGCATTAGTAGGTTTGGTGTCTGGTGAGGGTTGCTCTCTGCTTACAAGACGGGCACCCTGTTGCCACATTCTCCGGAAGGAGGAATACTGAATCTTCTTCACATGGTGGATGAGACTGGAGAGCAAAACGGATCTAAGCCAGTTCCTTCCAGCCCTTTTTATAAGGCACGAATCCATACCTTAGTGCATAAGTGCCTTTTATAAGGCACTAATCCATACATAAGTGCAAAGCCCTCATGACTTAATCATTTCCCAATACTTTAAACAATTTCTCTAGATTATTTTATAATGCCTAATACAATGTAAAAACTTTATATAAATAGTTATACTCTATTGTTTAGGGAATAATCACAAGAAAAAAAATCTACCATGTTCAGTACAGTTGCAACCATACATTTTATTTTTTTCTATATATTTTTGATTCACAATTGGTTGAACCCACAGATGCAGAACTCACAGACATAGAGGGCCGATTTGTATAGAGAGAAAGGCAATTGGACCTAAGTGGTTAAGATATCAACCTAATTTAAAGCAAAGATCAAATGGTACAATTCAGATGTTTCTGTAGATAGTAAATATCCACTGTCAGGTAATACTATAGGCATATACTGTTTTATTGTACTTCATTGTACTATACTTCATATACATTGCATTTTTTACAAATCGAAGGTTTGTAGCAATCCCATAACTAGCAAGTAAATCAACTCCATTTTCCCAACAGCATATGCTCACTTCATGTATACTGTCGCATTCTGGTAATTCTCCCAATATTCTGAACTTTTTCATAATTGTTATTTGTGTTATAGTGATCTCAATCAGTGATCTTTGATGTTACTATTGTTTTGGAGGCACCACAAACTATGCCCATATAATATAGCGAACTTAATGGATACATGTGTATGTTCTGACTGCTCCACACATCTGCTGTTTCCTTTTCTCTCTCCTCAGGCCTTCCTATTCTGTGAAACAACACCGGAATAAAACCAATTATTGGCCATATAATGACCTCTAAGTGTTCAAGTGAAAGGAAGAGTTGTATGTCTCTCACTTTAAAACAAAAGTTAGAAATGATTAAGCTTACTGAGGACAGCATGTTGAAAGCTGAGGCAGACTAAAAGCTAGGCCTCTTGTGCCAAACAGCCAAATTGTGAATGCGAAGAAAAAGTTCTTGAAAGAAACTAAAAGTACTACTCCAGTGAACACAGGAAGAAAAAAGCAAAACAGCTTTACAGCAAATATGGAATAAGTTTAAGTGGTCTGGATAAAAGATCAAATCAGTTACAACATTCCCTTAAGCCAAAGCCTAATCCAGAGCGGGCCCTAACTCTCTTCAGTTCTATGAAAGCTGAGAAAAACTGCAGTTTCTCTCCCACTGGGAAGCCAGCAGGGGTTGGCTCATGAGGTTTAAGGAAATAAGCCATCTCCATAACATAAAAGTGCAAAATGGAGCTGCAAGTTATCCAGAAGATCTAGATAAGGTGGATACACTAAACACCAAACAACAGATTTTCAGTGTACATAAAATAGCCTTATATTCAAAGAAGATGCCATCTAGGATTTTCATAGCTGCAGAGCGGGAATCAATGCCTGGCTTCCAAACTTCAAAGGACAGGCTATCTTGTTAGGGGTACTGCAGCTGGTGACTTTAAGTTGAAGCCAGTGCTCATTTACAATTCCAAAAATCCTAGGGTCCTTAAGAATTTTGCTACATCTACTCTGCCTGTGCTCTACAGATAGAAAAACTATGCCTGGATGACAGCACATCTTTTAATATCATGGTTTACTAAAGATTTTAAGTCCACCATTCAGTAAAAGATTACTTTCGAAATGTTGCTGATCATTAACAATGCACCTGGTCACCCAAGAACTCCAATGGAGATGTACAAGGAGTTGAATTTTTTTAATGCCTGCTAACACATCCATTCCATAGCCCATGGATCAAGGAATAGTTTTGACTTTCAAGTCTTATTATATAAGCATATTTTTTGTAAGGCTATAGCTGTCATAGTGATTCCTCTGATGGATTTGGGCAAAGTAAACTGGAAATCTTCTGGAAAGGATTCACCATTTAAGATGTCATTAACTACACTGATGATTCATGAGAGGGGGTCAAAATACCAATATTAACAGGAGTGTGGGAGAAGTTGATTCCAACCCTCATGAATAATTTTGAGGTGTTTAAGACTTCATGGGAGGAAGTAACTGAAGATGTGGTAGAAATAGGAAGAGAACTAGAATGAGAAGTGGAACCTAAAGACGTGACTGAATTGCTGCAATCTCATGAAAAAACTTGAACCGATGAGGTGTTACTTCTTATGCATGAGTAAAAATGAGGTTTCTCAAGTAAAAGCTACTCATGGTGAAGATGCTATGAACACTGTTGAAATGATAACAAAGGACTTAGAATGCTATGTAACCTTCTTAGTTGATAAGGCAGTAGCAGAGTTTGAGAGGACTTGATCCCAAATTTGAAAGTTTTACAGAGAATAAAATGCTATCAAGTAGCATCACATGCTACACAGAAATCTTTGGTGAAAGGAAGAGCTAATTAACATAGCAAACTTCACTGCTGTCTATTAGGAGAAACTGCCACCTTTAGCAACCACTACCCTGATCGGTCAGCGGCCAACAACACTTGAGGCCAGACCCTCCACCAGCTAAAAGATTATGACTCGCTGCAGGCTCAGAGGGTCATTATTATTTTTTGAGCAGTAAAGTATTCTTAAATTGAGATATGCACATTGGTTTTTTTAGGCACAATGCTATTGCATACTTAATAAACTACAGTAGCGTGTAAACATAACCTTTACATGCATTTGGAAACCAAAAACTTTGTGTGACTTATTTGACCGCAGTGGTCTGGATCTGAGGCCACAGTATCTGTGAGATATACCTGTACTTGAGGTAAAGAAATGGACAGATTTTTACTTTGAGATGGAGTCTTGCTCTGCCACCCAGCCTGGAGTGCAATGGTGTGATCTCGGCTCACTGCAACCTCTGCCTCCCAGGTTCAAACAATTCTTCTGTCTCAGCCTCCCGAGTACTGGGATTACAGGCACGTGCCACCATGCCTGGCTGATTTTTGTATTTTTAGTAGAGGCGTGGTTTTACCATGTTGGCCAGGCTGGTCTTGAACTCCTGACCTCAGGTGATCCGCCCACCTCGGACTCCCAAAGTGCTGGGATTACAGGCATGAGCCACTGCACCCAGCCGATATGGACAGGTTTTTAAATGCCATGATGATCAGAACAGCTTGATGACTAAAAATAACATGCTACTGTTCCCATTCTTGTGGAAAAGGATTTGGGTTTTTCTTTTAGTGCTTTTAGATATAATCTCATAAACTCTTAATAATATTCTAACAATTATAAAAAGACTGTGCTATAACCTGTGAAGGTAACTCCTGAAGAGAAGTTGCAAAAATATTTAAAAAAATAATGAAGAAATTATTCACATGATAAAGTTAATGTATACCAAGGCAGAGCCTCTCAACTTGTGTACAAGGAATGCTGAAAGAGTCCCCTCAGCTCATGAGAAAGAAAAGTGGGGCCTCAGTGCAACCAGATTGCATGGGCTTGTGTTAAGTGGTCTCCAGATTACTCCAATGTGCCATACAAACACTCCTAAGTGTGTAAAGGAATGTAAGATTGGAAAACATCTAATTAGCGGAAATTGCTAATCAGAAAACCAGAAGAACTAGGTTCAACTCCATATCAGCTCACTAGCTGAGTGATCTTAAATTACTTTAACCTCTTTGGGACACTTAGACTCCTTATTTACTAAATGAAAACTAGAGTATTTCAATGGTCTCTTCTAGTTCTAAAACCTGTAATTTCCCTTACGTTGACACTTCATAATATAAAGCAGCAGTCATTACTCATTTAATTAAAAACTCTAAATTCAGATATTCAATAAATATTTGTTATTTACTGAACCTAGTCTGCATGTGAGGATCTGGAAAACAAATACGGAAGACAAAATCCCTAAATAGATCTTATTGTGAATAATCCTTACATCCCTTTTAGGAGGTTAAATAGTAAAGTCTTCTGAATAGTGCCCAAATAAAGGAAATATTTTGCACAGATAATGGAAGCTTGCCTATGCATAATAAATATTTTTTTACTTTAGCTATAATCAGAGCTTCTACCAATATATAAGAATTTTCTCCTCTATACCCTTCAACTGTTTTAAAAAGAAAAATTATGGTCATTTAAATTTACTCAGAAATTACATTTGTAATTAAAATTGATTTCCAAAGTATAAATTTATAAAAATAGTTTAAAGACTCTCAAAAGGACTTCAACATCTTATATTCATATTACAGCAAGAAAATCAATGTGCTCCATATATTTTACCCATGATGAAACTTGTCCCATATCCATTACTATATACATAGTTTAACTGGGTGGGGTTGGGAGGGAGAGGCAGGAATTCAAAATTTTAATTAAATATTACATAATTTAATGTTCCCCCAAGAATCTGAGCTGACATTTTCATATGAATACAATTTCACAAAGGTTACAAATATACATATCAACTTACAACAGAAGGAATCATTTAGTATTTTACAGTGTTTCTAAAAATCTAGCTCCATAATCACTCTTTAAAAAAACAAAAAAATCCTTACCACATAATATGAAAAGTCCACATTTCTCTGGAAATGCATAGTCACCTAATAGTAAGGTCCAAAATGAGAATTACTATCTCCAGAGGAGGGTGGAGGAGGTAGCGGTGGAGGGGGAGGGGGTGGGGGTAGGGAGTATGGTAAGTTAAGTAATGGATGAGCTGCCATGTTTGGTGTAGCCCAACTCATGTTTACAGGTGGGGGTGGTGGTGGGGGTGGAGAGCGGAGTGGAAAATTATGCACATCAAACATTGGAAGAGGAAAGGGGTATTGTGGCATAATGGGATTATCTTGTCTCTGAGAAGGAAATCCTGAAGTCTCCTGAGATACCATATGTTCTGAATTATAGAAATGCTGAGGTGGAGGCCTGCCATGGCAAGATCGAGGGTATCTGCCCCTGGAAAATCCTCGTGTGAATTCTCTGTTACGATATCCTTTTGCATGCTCTGAAGTAGAGTGAGCATTCCAATTCTGATGTACTTCAGCAAAATCTTCACCTTTGAGGGGAGGGTAAACAAAACAACAAAAGTAAGTTTAATATATCAAAAAGCACTGTTTGAAATTTCAATTATGAATTTTCTTTATCATCCAGTATATCTTATGGCAGTTAAAAAAAGTGTAAAACATAAAATGGTAAATTTTAAATGAACTGAAAAGACAAAACTTAATGCCAAAGAAAGATAATCGAGCAAGTCAGAAAACACTTAAGACGATAACCATTCTACTCCAGCCAAACACCAGAGAAGAAAATGTGGCACCATCTCTACACACTCTCAAAGGCTGAGTATGGATCCTAGACTTCTATCCTTGACAGGCAGTAATGAGGTACTCCAACCCTTCCACTGCAGTAGCATCAGGAACAGGCTGAACAGGGTGCCAGTAACAAGCCTCCCCACAGTGACAATGAACATCACATGGGGAACCGGAACTTCCACCTCCACTGGCAGCAACACAGTGTTCTTCCTTCTTTTACACTGTGACAATGTCAGAGAAGACTGAGTAGAGTTAGGATTTTTGTCCCCATCCAGTGATAACAAGGCCATCCTCCACTGATGTCAGTGCATGCCATATGGGGAGGAGTGACAAAGTACTCCTGTCCCTACCAGGCATAAGAAAATACCTCGTGGGGTGTCAGAACTTCTACCCTCATCCAGCAGTAACAAGGCACCCCTTGGCCAAAGGTGTCAACAGAGGCTAAGAGGAATACCTAGACTTCAATCTACCCCATTCTTTTTGCTGCCAGAGAAGCATTTTTAAAAAGACAAAGAAACAATTACAACAAACCCAGCTAAATCAGAAGATTTACATAAGATCCATGGTCTTGTAATATAATACTCAATATCCCAAGTTTCAATAAAAGAAAACTGCTCATCACAAAAAGAACCAGGAAGATTTAAAATTCAATGAAAAAAAAAAATTAACCAAGGGTGTCACAAAGATGTTAGAATTATGAAAGGTATTAAAGCAGTCATAAAAATGCTTCAACAAGATATTATGAACACTCTAAAAAAATCAAAATTACAAAGTTTTAGCAAAAAAAGGATATAAAATAAAGAATACATTGAAATTTTAGAACTGAACATTACAATAACCAAAATAAAAAACTCAATGGAACAATATTGAAGGAGAAGAACAAAGGACGGAAACTACCCAACTTCAAGACATATTAAAAAGTTTAAGTAATCACAGCAGTGTGGTACTGGTGAAACAACAGACAAATAAATCAATGGGACAAAACAGAAGGTACAAAAATAGACCCCCATAAACATAATAAACTGATATTTAACAAAGGAGCAAAGGCAATACAACAGAGTAAAAGTAGCATTTTTAACAAATGGGGCTGGAAAACCTGGACATCCATAGGAAAAAGAAATAAATAAATATAGACAATAATCTTACACCGTTCACAAGAATTAATTCAAAATGGATCACAGACCTCAATGTAAAATTCGGAATTGTAAAATTCCTAAAAGATAACATAGAAGAAAATTTAGATGACCTTGGGTTGATAATGACTTTTCTTTAGAGATGGAGTCTCGCTCGGTAGGCCCAGTTGGAGTGCAGTGGCATGCTCTCAGCTCACTGCAACCTCCACTGCCCGGGTCCCGGCTCAGGCAATTATCCAGACTCAGCCTCCCAAGTAGGAATGCGCCACCATGCCCAGCTAATTTTTGTATTTTTAGTAGAGACGGGGTTTCATCATGTTGGCCAGGCTGGTCTTGAACTCCTGACTTCCTGATCTGCCCACCTGGGCCTCCCCACGTGCTGGGATTACAAGTATGAGCCACTGTGCTCGGCCAATAATGACTTTTTAGATAATGACTTTTTAGATAGGACATCAAAGGCATGATCCATGAAAGAAATGATCAATATGCTGAATTTCATTAACTTAAACATTTCTGCTCCATGAAAGATACTGTCAGGAGAATGAAAGAAAAAAAGCTCAGAAGTTCAAGGTTACAGTGAGCTATGATTGTACCACTGCATTCTAGCCTGTGCAACAGAGCAAGATCAAAAAACAGACCAAAAAAAAGAAAAAGAAAAAGAAAACCCTCAGCAAGACATTTGTTGATGTAGATAAGATTCCAAAATTTACACTGAAAGGTAAAGGACCTAGAATACCGATTATAATTTTGAAAAAGAAAAATAAAGTAGGAGTTATCACTCTACGCAATTTCAAGACTAACCTCACATTCCATACAAAATTTAATTCAAAATGAATCACAAGTGTACAATTTAAAACAGAAGACTACAAAACTTTCAGGGAAAAAAACAGAAGAAAATCATTAGGATCTAAAGCTAAGCAAGAAGTTATCAGATTCCATAAACAAAATTGATAGTTTTCCTCAAAACTAAAAACTTTGGTCTTGCAAAAGGCCCTCTTAAAAGAGGGAAAAGACTACAGACTAGACAAATCATGAACAAACCACATATCTGACAGAAAGCGAGCATCTAAAATACACATTTTTAAATTCTCGTAACTCAACAGTAAAAATTCAGAAATACAATTTAAAAGTGGCAAAAGATAATGAACTGACATATCACTGAAGATAGAGACAGTAAATGAGCACATGGAAAGATGTTCAATGCCATGAGCCATTAGGAAAATGAAAATTAAAACCACAATTATATTTGCACTACAAACCTAGCAGAATGCCCAAAATTAAAAAGAGTGATAACACCAAATGCTGGAGAAAATGCAAAGAAAGTGTCACTCATCCATTGCTGATAAAAATGTAAAATGGCACAGCCATGCTGAAAAACAGTACGGCAATTTCTTAGGAAACTAAACATACAATGCAACCATTATACAACCAAGCTATTGTACTCTTGGGCATTTATTCCAGAAAAATAAAAATCTGTTTTCACACACACAAAAAATGTACATAAATATTTATAGCTGCTTTATTCCTAATAACCCCAAAACGGAAACAACCTAGATGTCCTTCAGTGGATGAATGGTTAGGTAATCTGGTAAATTCATGCCATGAAACGTTACTCTGTAATGAAGATGAACAAACCTATTGATACATGCAGTAATGTGGGTGGATGCACAGATTTTTTTTAAATTTTTTTTATTATTATACTTTAAGTTCTAGGGTACATGTGCATAACGTGCAGGTTTGTTACATATGTATACATGTGCCATGTTGGTGTGCTGCACACCCATTAACTCCTCATTTACATTAGGTACGTCTCCTAATGCTTTCCCTCTCCTGGTCCCCTCCCCACAATAGGCCCTGGTGTGTGATGTTCCCCTTCCTGTGTCCAAGTGATCTCATTGTTCCATTCCTACTCATTGTTCTCACTATGAGTGAGAACATGCGGTATTTGGTTTTCTGTTCTTGTGATAGTTTGCTGAGAATGATGGTTTCCAGCAGACGCACAGATATTATGCTCAGTGGCAAAAGCCATTCCCTAATCATACTATATTGTATAACTTCACTTATATAATTTTCTGGATATGACAAAATATATGAAAATGGAGAACAGATTAACGGTTGCCATGAGTGAAGGAGGGGCGGAGAGGTAAGGACATGGCTGTGACTATAAAAAGGCAACTGGGTAGCTCTCTGGTGATGGAAATGTTGTATAGCTTCATTGTATCCTGTCAATATCCTGGCTGGGACAGTGTTCCATATATAGTTATGCAAGATGTTGCAACTGGGGGAAATTGAATAAAGGGCATACAGCACCTCTCCTATTATTTTTACAACTGTATGTGAATCTACGGTTATCTCAGAAAGTTTAACTTTTTAAAAAAGGTAAAGGGAATGCATGTTTATAAATAAGATACTGTGATTTAGGGGTTCATCAAGTACTTGATCACGGAAGCAAATAGGTATCTTAAGAAAAAAGTGCTGACAAGCACAAGTAACAATGTTTAGTCTGTCTGTTACCCCAGGAAGCCATTTTTACTGCTTAAGTTCATAAAACTACCACACCTCCTGCTATGTAACGGCTCTAAATGTTAGCAGGATGCTAGGAGGTAAACAGAGAAAACCCAGATGTTTCCCTTGGCTTTATTATTGATAAACTTATATAGATGTAAATGAAGATAAAAAATGACTATATATATCGTATTCACTCACCTGGCTCATTAAATTCAGATTTGAGTTTTTTCCGGCCTTGAATCTGAGATTTTTTCCTCTGTTTGGCTTCTTTTTCTTTTTCATCATCACTGAAATCTAAGGCCTTGCAGAGAAAAGTATATAATAGGTTTATATTACATGGATTTGCCAATTCAATAGTACATACTTGGAGGTGAAGAAAATAAGCCTATTATTAATCACTGACTAAAAAAAGTTGCCTTTTTGATCCTTAATATTTTCTATATCTGAAGTAGACATGGTAGAAAAATAAAGTATTTTTTGATAAATGCTTAATGACACTTTAATTAACACAGGTCAGTAATCAACCTTCAGATATGAGTCTGACTTCCAGTTTAGACTTAAGATTCATCATAGTATCAGATGCAAAAGAGTGCCAAAGGTAACAGTATCAAGGACTAAGCAAATTATATACATTATCAGAGCCAATAAAAAATGGAAGACAATGTTCCATAATTCATTCATTCAAAATACACATCCAAGCACTGTTCTAAACATTTCACAGGTTCATTCTTTACAGGTTTACCATCTTATTTTTTAAATATAATTTTAAGTATATAGTAAGAGCTATAAATAAATGAGGGGAAAATAAGGGTATACAAATCATGAGGAAGCTATTTAGACAGGACCATAGGCAAAGACGCTGTTTTTTTGGTACAGTGGCACGATCTCAGCTCACTGCAACCTCTGCCTCCCAAGTTCAAGCGATTCTCCTGCCTCAGTCTCCTGAGTAGCTGGGGTTACAGATGCACGCCAACCTGACCAACATGGCAAAGGCTTTTATAAGCAGATACATGAATGATCCAACTCCTAAGAGGAAATTATTTAAAAATTAAAGGTGGTAAAACTCACATGCAACTAAGAATTAGGATTCATTCTTATAATCCACCAAGGAAACCAAGATTTATGAGCTATTTACCTTTGACTGCTATGGTATCTACAGTTCAGGCATTTTATTATTCTATTAACGCCAGAAAACTTTTATTATATTCCATACAAAAAATATATGAAAGCAGGCCCACTATGTATGGATGGATACACATTTAAAAAGAAGAAATAAAATGTATATGAAAGTCTTTGTATGTAATTTTCAGTATGGCTTCACTGGAATACATTCTAGATCAAATCCTCCATCAACAGGAATCCATACACTTCAGATTCTGAAATCTAATTTGAAAACATGAAATAATTGTATGCCTTCTAATGCACTATTTCTTATTACTGAGCTTAATGGGATAAGATTTAAAAACTCAGGTTAAATCTGGTATCTGACAGACACTAGAAAGTATGGAGATGAGATAGAAGACTCCTTTTTCTGAGAAAACAGATTAAATGTACAATGAACGAGTGCTACGACTTAATGCTATGTTATTATAGTGCTGGAAAAAGAGAAAAAAGGAAAAGGAAGGCTTCTTGATATGGATAACCCAATAGAAACACCTGAATGAGTTAGCTATGAAAATAAAGAGAATTTTCAGGGAATGGAAACAATACACACAGAGGCATGACAGAACATAGTATACACAGAAAAGAAAAATGGTTCTGAAAGGTAAAGTGAAAGCTGCTTCTTCTTACACAGCAAAACCAGAAAAGATAAAATTGGAGAAGCTAATAAGGAACCTTATTGTGCCATTTTAAATAATTGAACATCATCTTAAGAGCAGGAGGGAGGAACTAAGGATTTTAATTGGGAATAGTTTATTTCAGAGATTACTTTGGTAGTATTTTGCTATCACTCCTAAAATCAGAGAAAAATTCACGTCTCTTAAATGCAAATTAATTCATGTTTCCATTCGTTAAATACATTTATTCAATCATAAAGTATATGGTGGCATATTAAAAATGGCTATGAAGATGAATATGATACAACCCTAGGTAATTTTTAGTTTATTTACACAGTCCAATATTTCATAGCACATAATTTCTCTTATTTTCCTTTATGTAAGCTTTCTATTTTCACATCACATGATGTTTCTCTTTTTTCTCTTTTTAAGATTAAACCTCACAAATTTCTAATTTCAATCTATGATCAACACCAGGCAATAATTCTATACTACAAAGTTTCACCAACAAATATCACATAATTAAATCCCAATATACTTAATGATCCAGTTCTAGCTACTTGGAAAAAACGAACACCATGAACTAGGTGAGATGTAATTTGGCAATTAACCTAGTCAAACCAATTTTACGAATAACTCACATTGCTGTAATTGGTAACTTCAATGGTTAGGTCAGAAACAACAGGGATTCATTAGAATATCTGGATTTTGGTTGGGTGCGGTGGCTCATGCCTATAATCTCAGCACTTTGGGAGGCAGAGGGGGGTGGATTACTGGAGGTCAGGAGTTCAAGACTAGCCTGGACCAACATTGTGAAACCTCGTCTCTAATAAAAATACAAAATTAGCTGGGCGTGGTGGCATGTGCCTGTAATCCCAGCTACACGGGAGGCTGAGGCAGGAGAATAGCTTAAACCCGGATGCGGAGGTTGGAGTGAGCCGAGATTGTGCCACTGCACTCCAGCCTGGGCAAAAAGAGCAAAACTCCAACCCCCACCCAAAAAAAGAAAAAAAGAATATCTGGATTTTACAAGAAATATGTTTTGAGATGTTTATGAATCTCTAAACATTTTAAAACATGTAATTCCAGTAATAAGATGCTCTAGATGCTCTAAACTTAATTCAGAACATTAAGTGAATATTCAGAGCCTTAACTGAAATCACATAAATACACAGACTTAGAAAACATAATTCCATTTTAATTCAGATACTAAGCAAGGCTCATTCACTGGTTAAGTGATTAATACCTGTACAAAACCCTCTTAAGTGGGCATAAACCTGATTCATACCTCAGTAAAATTAGAAACTAACACAGATCATGATTTAGCATTGCTTTAAACATCTAAAATGACCAAGGTTAAATCTCTAACTATCAAAAATCTGTAATACTGGCTGGGCAAGGTGGCTCATGCCTGTAATCCCAGCACTTTGGGGGGCGGAGGCAGGAAGATCGCTTGAGGGCAGGAGGATCACTTGAGGCCAAGAGCTTGAGACCAGCCTGGGTATAGTGAGACCCCCATGTCTATATTCGTTAAAAAAAAAACCAAACTGTAATACTGAGAAAACTTCATAAGAACTGCCAAGAAAGTTTTTAAAACTCTCCTGTATAATTTTTACTTATAAAAATAATGATATACATTTTTATTTTATACTGTATAAATACATGCTATTTTTAAGAAATGAATATATTCATTGTTGTAATTCAAAAAAAAAAACCCTCAAGATAATCTGCTTAAACACTTTCATGGAATGTTAACCAAGTAATCCTATTAAATCATTAACTCATTTACATATTATTCCTAAATTTACTACACATTTCTAGGAAGACTAGATTATCAAGTCACCTTGGGGCATAAAACTATTGTTTTGCTGATGTGGACACAAAAAGAAAATCAAGGTCCCTTTTTAGAAAGGTAGTTATATCGTTAAAAAGTAGAGAGTTAGGTACCTTCCAATGATCTTGTGCTTCCAATGATCTTGTACTTCTAAAAGGGCCGCTTACTACTACTAAAAGCACCATGTCTTCATGTCCCATACAGTGGGTGTATTTACTAAACTGAATTAAATTTTTTAAAAATAATGACAGCCTGCCTTTATCACACATCAACAAAGTTAACAAAAATAGCAAATTACATTGTAAATGATAAGGTGATAATTTTTAAAATACAACTAAATGTAACTGAAAAAAGTTTTTTTCTAAACAATCAATCAAAACCTTTCATTGAAAGGTATAAAATAGTCATCTAGGAGGGTGAGAGAATACATGGGCTAGGACAGGAGAAGGCAGTATGGCTGCTAGCCAGTATTAATGACTTCCCTAACAGCAAGAATGATAAAATGTATAAGACTAAGTCCTGCCCTACTTTATAAAATGTTGCATAAAAAGACTTATACTTACCTCTGGTGGTGGTTCCTGATCATTCTTCCACGATGCATCTGATCCCTTATCCCTGGGTGGGGTGGGGATGGGAGTCAAAAAAGTATTTATCACAATTCTGTTAAGTGCTTATAACTTAAAAGTACAGAAAATAATGAAGGACATGAGTTCAACCTTTAATTTTGCAATACACTTATATGTCTTTTACCTTATTTCAAAAGATGTGGGAAGCTCCTAAGAAAAACACAAAAGTTGGGCAAATATAAATATTAGGATTAGGGAATTGGAATGAGAAGCCAAGGCTACGGTGCGCAGTGGAAAGCAGATGGACAGTGCTTTTGATTTTTGTTTTCATGATATTTGCAGTTTTCACAAAACTCAGTTTTTAAAAAAAGGCTTATTTCACGCCAACCGTAGATCGGAAGTTGTTCCATGTGCGAAGTATACAAAAATGACTATGAGACATTCCCTTTTCAAAGATTTTACAGGTTTAATGGCAGAAATATCAATATGAATTATTTTCTCCTCAGTTTACCTGAGGAATGTCAGTAATCCTCTATGAGTAACCAAGGCTTATTCCAACACTGATTCTCAAAGCAGAGAGGGTCAAATAAAGGCTAACTATGAATAGTTTGAGGAAGAGGAAGAGGAGTTGCTTTAAAGATTCTGAAGGACAATATAACAACTGGCATGTGTGAAATGTGTAATTGCAGCTGAAAATCAACAATTTTTGGTGGAGAGTTTTAGACTTTACAACCAACAGAAGTACAGACATCTATTATGAGCAGTATAATTTGAGAAAGCTCATTTTTAATCTTTTTAATTTTGTTAATTTCATAGTTTCGGGTACTATTTTGTTATTCCATTATGTTAAAATATCACAAAGTAAAATATTACAAAGCATTAGGACTAGATGTCCTTATTGTTTTAAACTAGATCTCAAAAATAAGATTCCCAGGAATTAAGGCCATTAAAATCAATGTACAGATGTCAGTTTGCTGGCACAACATGAAAGTTGTTAAGTTGCTTTAAATTTTTGATTCAGAACTTTGACATTATATATGAGCCATTATCAATGACTTTTCCATCACTTAAAAGAAAAAAAGCATTTCCTCAATTGTCATTTCACACATGAGCCTTAAATACAGCTCCGGTATTCCTTTCTGCATGCATGACATCTCATGATCTGGACTGCTGTTAGCCTGGAATCACAGACATAAATGGGAAAAATTCCCCAACTACTGCGTCTCTTACAAAAAATCAAAATCTACTAAAGGAAAGATCAAGCAACATTTCAAAAGGCACTTTTAACAAGACAGTAAGTACATGAGAAACTAAGATCAAAATAACCTCATCAGAGAACAGTAAGCTTGAAAGGAACTGAACTTCTCTACCTCAAAGACAAAGTACTGCACCGAGTTCCCATGACAGATGCCAAAATGCAGTCTAGAATACAACAGTTTTCCTGGGGGAGGGAGGTTTCTGAAATATAGGCCTAATTTCCCAATTCATTGATTTACTACTACTTCTTAATAGAAGAACTGCAAATCAAAACCAAAGACCGAATCTATTATTTAAAATCTATTTAAAAACCATCTTCAGAAAACCTCTTCATCTGTTTTAAGCTAAAATACTCTATTCGTTAAAAAGCTGCATATATGGCATATCCACAGCAGTATCTTTATATTCAAAAGAGGATGAAATGCTAAATATTTAAAGCATTTTAGAACATATTAATATCTTGAAGGCTTTGTGTCTATTTAATTCATCTTTCTTGTGTTACTTAGGAAAATAACCTTATGCAATCTGAAGAATAACGTAGGCAAAATATTCCTCCAGATCTTTATGTAGATTCTTAAACATGAGTTAAATCAATTACCAGGACCAAAATTTTCATCTCTGAAATAAATGAAATTTGGTGACCTGAGACTTTATTTAATATGTAAGTGGCATAAGTAATCTTATGCCATGCAACTGGGGCTGGTACCTTTGACATAATACCAAAGTTACTCAGTGACCAAAGCTCCTTTGTTTTCCTGCAAAAACAGCATCTATAAAAATCTATCGCCTAGGTTTTAAGTTTCCAATAAAAGAAGTGCTAGAACTAAAAGGAACTTCTGTGTCAAACTGAGTGCAAAGTCTTTCTGGATTTAACCTTCCCCCAATCTTTGGCAGTCTTTTCTTCCACTCCCAATCTGAAAATATTTTTAGTGGCTCATATTCATTACATCATTCGAAAGCATTCAAGTTATTTTTATTAAAAAAAATCTATTCTACTTAAATTCATATGCTATTTGATGATATAAAAAATTAAACAACATAATTATAACAAGTTCAACTGATACAAACAGATCTATGACTAACAGCTGGCACCAGCTAACATTTGAAAAATATTCAACCAATGGGAGCAAAAATATACAAAAATTGCTGGTCACATGCCACAGAAATCACTTAGCATTATTTGTAGAGAAAATGGAGAGCACTGGTTTGTTGGTTAGGTCAACTCCATACACCATGGCTTTCTACACAATTCTTCAGGGACATGTGTTAGTTGTCTCTCTACAAACTTACAATTTATAAGCAAAATAAAGAGATATACTCATGTTTTTTTCCTCTTGAAAATTAAGTTTCATTGAAGAGCAAGGTCTCTAAATAGAATCCAAAGAGAATTTTACTTAACTGAAAAAAAAGTTATTAAGAAATGATAATAATATTAGTACTAATACTAAAATAGCAAGTACATTAAAAAAAGTATATAACGGAAAAAACACTGAACTAGAATCAGCATACAAGGCTCAAATGTGCTCTTAATGGCTGATCATTTCAGTTTTTGCAAAAGATATGAGTTCTACGTACAAAATCTGAAAATAAATTGTAGGCTTCGAAGATATTCTTAGGAAGATAAATGAATTCTTTGCAAGAGAGACACAATATAACTATAAGAAATTACATCACTGAGAATTATTCTTAAAATATAAGTTACGTAAGTGAAGAACAACATGGCAGTAAAGTACTTACTGTTTAAGTTTTTCTGTGAATATATATTGGGTGAAATCTTTCATTGATGGAGCAAAATACATAGTCTCCTTTATTTTAATACCTTTACTTTCAATGTGATCTGAAGAATTAAACCGTAACACATAAAATGGATGTGCAACAGGTCCAAATATCTCAAATATCTGTAATAGAAACACCAAGTCCTCTTTTAACATGTAAAATAACTATTTGAAAAGTTAGCAGTGTTTTCTTTTAAAAATCCCACTGATAATTGCTAGAACAAGGTAATTTTGTCAATGTTAGGGCAATAAAATAATTTTTTATTTATATTTATGTCATTTTTACATACTCAGTCTTCATGTATTGATTAAAATGCACTCGCTCATTCCAGATTTCCCTTCTATGAATGTAAAAACAACAGTAACAAGTTTGTTCCTCACCAAATTCAAATCTTTTTGGTGGTACCAACTAGACGCAAATTATGTTTTTTTAAATTATTGTTCATTTAAGTTGTAAGGTACAAAGAAAAGGATTATAACTGGTAACTTTTGAGAAATGACATATGTATACATTTGGAATCATCAGATGGGAAATATAAAAGCAAGCTTCTGACTTCAATAGGTGTTAAATCACTTTTGCTGTTTCCATAGTGTCAGGAATTTTGTAAAATTAAAGACTTTTTCTAATTTAACAATAATAAAGTAGAAGTTATTTACGTTTAAAAAACACAAAGATGGTGCAGCCTTTAACATTTAACTAAAAGAACTGCTTTTAGCAGAACCACATATTTTATTTCTGAAAACTCTTTAAGAATAATGAAAGGAAACCTCTTGATTTCAAACTGTATTTTCTTCTCAAAATACGTGAATTAAAAAATACATTTTCTGGCTGGGTGTGGTGTGGCTAACGCCTGTAATCCCAGAACTTTAGGAGGGGAGGTGGGTGGATTACCTGGGGTCAGGGGTTCAAGACCAGCCTGGCCAACATAGTGAAACCCCGTCTCTACTAAAAATACAAAAATTAGCTGGGTGTGGTAGCAGGCACCTGTAATACCAGCTGCTCAGGGAGCTGAGGGAAGAGAATTGCTTCACCCCAGGAGGCAGAGGCTGCAGTGAACTGAGATTGTGCCATCACACTACAGCCTGGGGGACAAGAGCGAGATAATATATGTATATTATAGAGACAAGATCATGACCAATGCCAGTACAGATTTTTCCAGTCTTTTTTCTAATATGTTTTTTCTTTAAGACCATACTGTAGTTTTGCATTCTGTCCCTTTTTAAAAACCTAAAGTTGTTCTATGTTATATTCTTTGTAAGTATAATTTTAGCAATTATAAAACACCTCTTTACAGACTCAGAACAACTTATTTAACTTCTTTCTTTCTGTAGGACATTTAGGCAGCTTACAATTTGTTCAACATAATACATGATGCCATGAGAAACATCGTATACATAAATCTCTATACTTCAGATTTCCTAAAAATTGATTTGTAAGGAGGGGAAGTATTGAAGCTGAAAGTACGATAATTAACACTAAGGCATAAAAGTTTTAATGGAAATTACTAAATAGCTTTCTAAATAGCTTGGATCAATTTATACCAACTGTCTTGAACATGGTTGTTTTATCACATCCTCTGCACATTTTATGATCTTTAGTACAGCACTGAATCTTTTATTCCTTTTCACTAAGGCATAAAACAGCTCACCTATCAGGGCACCACCATTCTGAAGATATGTGTACTCTAAAAAGAAGTAGTGACATTAAAAACTATTAAAATGCCAATGTATTATGAAATAACACTAACAGCATCACAAATTTAAAGCTTTAAAAAAGTGTAAAAGCAAAAAACTTTAAGAAAATAGCAAGACATTTGCTTTGAAAAGGTTTAGATAAATCCAGTAGACCTCCTCCAGTAAGAACTGTGAAGGACGGAAGAGGTGTACTCAGCACCACTCTTACTGGCCTGACATAATTATTGTAGTCTTACTGTAGTCTATTGTCTTATTGTAGTCTATTGTAGTCTTATTGTAGTCTACTGACATAATTATTGTAGTCTTACTTTCACTTAAAATTGTCTTAAAAACAATTCACAAGTTTAATTCCCTCAAATATAGGCAAACCCAATTCTTCGTTTGGGCAGAGATTAAAAAATACCTTTTAAATTTCCTGTGTATCCATTAATATAAGGTAAAATAATCAGTGTGCAACCTGGTACATAGACTGTTTCCCAGGGATTTGTTTCCTAGATAGCACGAATCCATTTCCTAAGTGTGAAAAACGATTTCAATGGAAAAATTCCTTGCAAACTTCAGGTCTGTGCAGTATGGTTTGAACTAAAATATAAGTGACATTCAAAATTCTTGGACAAAAGCAAAGCATAATATTTTAGTTGACTGTTCCTAGGTTCTGAAGTGTTTACGAGCCACAACTATAATGAAATCATTATAAAGTTTTAAGTAACATAACATCACAGGCAGTAGATAACAGGAAGCCATACAATAGACAGTATGTGACATGAGCCAATACTAATAGGTATGTTACAGGAAAATTTGACCAAGTTCACATAAGCAATTTAGCTAATCCAGAGTAGAAAATAGGAATTTAACAATATTTTAAATCACCATTAGCTTCTGAGTGTAGAGCTTAGATTGACTAATACCTAAGAGCTAAACTGTAAAGAGTAACTTGGGACACAGCAAAGCTCAGGCTAGCCCACTTCTCCTCATACAGCTCCATATTCCTTCTCGGTCATTCCACCCAACTGAGGGGATTTTGTAACTTCCATACTACCTGATTTAAGACAAAAGCAAAGGAAGTAAAAGATTGTAAGGAGAGTATAAGAAATTGAATTTGGAAAAGTAGCAGCTGAGACCTTTACTATGAGGTGGGTAAGCAGCTTTCTTTATATCTTTAAAAATGGTATATATTCTGTAGGTGTTCATATACAAATTTAATCCAATTGATGCTTTATACTTGCCCTGTCATTGAGAAGTGGTTTCTTAGGTATCCTTTCACTTGGCTCTAGCTGATAATACTCGCCATTTTTTACTCAAAGGCATCATATTTTTGCTACAAGATCTCCAACGATTCCTATCACACACAGAGGTTAATATACACCATAACAACAACGTGGTACAGCTATAATGTAGGGTCTGCTGGGAAAAGTAACTGACAAGCAGAGAAGATATAGAGTGCATGCAGTTCCCCAAATTCCATCCCAGCATAGGATGGGCTTAAATGTTCTGTATGCACCATGGCAAAAGTTTCAGTGGCATAGAAGGCCTGTTTGAGCCAGCAGGCTGGACATGCACAGACAATACTGCAAAAGGGAGAATGAGCTGTACTCTCCTCCCCCTCTCCACACACACACACACCATGTCACAAACTTATAAGTTATCTAGAGGGGGCTAGGTAACTCCCAGTTTTTCTATTACCTAGGAGGGGACTAGGTAAATCCCAGTTTCTCTAAGTAACAGTAACTACATCAAGGAATCTCCAGGACTAGGAACAATGCTGGCAGGCTGTGCCTGTGAAGGGCCAAGATTTGCATGCTGCCACCTGGGAACAGCCTTTAAAGAATGTCTCTCCAGGTAAGCCAGCTTTGGGCTAAACTGCCAAAGGAGAAAGGAAATGAGGAAATGAACCTTTACTCAACATTGTCTTTTATCAATCACTTTGTGCTTTTTTCAATTCCCATTAACAAAAATGAAGAAAATACAGATAGAGTATTCTAATCTATTAGGTAAACTGATCATTTCAATCACTGTGTGTATTACTGTATCACAAGTTACCTTGAAATATGTCATGAGAACTGATGGGGTGGGGAACAACACTCCATCAATATAATAGTCCTCTAGAAAATCATCATATCCTACCAAACAAGACAGTAATACAATCTTTTAAAAAGGAATCAGTAAAAATTTCCTACCCACTGATATATGAGAAGGAAACAGATTTCACTAGTTATCAAGAGACCTAGCAATTATTAGGATTAAAGGGCAAAGGTAAGAATACAAATCTGAGACTGTCCTCCCTTAATCAGTGGGGAAGGTAAAGGGAGGTGGAAGGGAAATGAACCTGGGTTGTAATCTCATCCATTTCAGCTTTGTGACTTTTTAGCAAGGTTTCTCAAGTTTTAAAATACAGGTAATTCTACTTCCTTGCAGGGTTTCAGTGAATTTAAAAAGATAACATAAATATCACTGTAGCTGATTACTATTGTGTTACTGAAGAGGGAAAAGATGTTCAATGGCTTGTTATTGAAGGTAAAACTAATTTAGTATTTAGATAAGACATGCTAACAATCTAAAAGGTACTCAGTTTCATATTGTGCTTACTGGTTTGTTTAACAAATACTTTCTAATCTCTACTTCCACTACTATTTTGGGGAATCATTTCAAGGCACTTAGATTTATAATCAAGTATTTTTCAAAGACTTGTCACATACTCTTTCAAAAGCATTTATAAGGCATTCTGTGTAAAATTAGAAATAGATTTAATTTTTGTCAACAGGCTTATGCCATATAACTAAAGTTAGAGGTGTAAATGTTATATTTTAACTGACTCCTTTCAAAGTTAAATGACAGCTGAATATTAATATTATTAGTCACATTTACAGGTCTAGAAATTCAAATGTAGTGGAAAATACAAAAAAATGCCTGTTTAGAGGTTTTAATTTAGCAAAGTGTTGAGTATTTTCAGATTAAAATTGTCTTAAGTTAGGTACTAAGAAAAAAAGACAACAGTCATTAAAATCACAAATAGCTCCTTTCTTGTTTGTATTCAACTCAATACACATTTACTTGGCAAAAATAATTTCCAAAGAACTGTACTAGGTACAATGGGGAATATCAAGGTGAATAAAACTGTCCCTATTGCCGGGAAATACTTACTTAGTATTTATATTCTTGATTTTAGAAAGTTATTATGTCTTCTGCCGACCAGTCAGAATTGCCTACTTGCTGGGTAAAGTGCGCAGTTTTCTATATTAAGGTGGATGTGCAGGGTTGTTATATCAGAAAGATGTTAAAAGGGACCAAATCTTACAGTAATTACTCAAGTGCACATATTTGTAATTCCCCAAGATGTTCTTACAGTGACAATTCACTGCTGTCAGTGAAATATTTTTCTATTTGGAAAAGATTCCACACTGAGCTTCCACCTGAGGAAGTCAAAGTCTGAAAAGGCTGAGAGCCACTATTCAAAGAAGCTCACAAGACAAAAATGCTTAAGAGCTATTATACTATGGGAAGTCTTCTTCACTCAGCTGGGTATATGGAGGGTAGGAAACGATGTGCTATGCATTACGTAGACTCACTGCCTAGCAAGTTATCTGACAAACACTAGGAAAGAATTCTATACATGTGTATTTAATAACTCATGCGGCAAAGAGTAATAATCAGTAGTAAACCAATTTACAGACAGATATGAAGTACTGAAGGAAATCAAGAATGTATTGAAACTAGAGAGCTCTAGATTGTCCATCAATTAAACTAAATAAACTCTTCTGAGAACTGATGGGGAAAGTCAGAAAAAAACAATAAATAGAATAATTTGTAAGATTTGAAATGTTTTACAAACCTTTCCTGCTGCTTGTCGATCACTTTTAAAAATTACAGTCTCCTCATTAACTGGAGGTAGGTTAGTCATAGATTCAATTATTACTGAAAAATAAAATAGATTACTTCAAGATTTACTTAGAAGAGAATGTAGAATTTCAATGAAAATCTAAGCTTTAATTCCAATATAATTTAAAATAAAATTGAAGGTGGGATTATTACCTCATTAACCATTTCTCTTCAGTAAACAAAGTCTACTTATTACCAAATAGCACTGGGAAATGTTTTATACTTATTTTTAACATAAAAAGCTACAACTCTAAGGGAAAAAAATTAAAATACAAATCCTACAGAAAATCTGAATCATCCATTAAAGAGTCAACAAATTCAAGCTATGCACATATTCTCAAGTAATTTTTACCAAAAATAGTGTAATCACGTTTAGTTGTAAAACTGTTTTAAAAGAAATTAGTCTTCTTTCTCACTCTTAAAAATTCTTTTCTACGAAGCACTGTTTAGTTAATGGTATACAAAAATGTTAAATAAAAGGCTTCACAAAAGCATCTTCCTATGAAAAGAAGAAGTAAAAGTGCTAGAGCTCACAGTAATTTTTATCATTACATGAAAATTCCCTCCTCAAAAAGCAAAAGCATAATCTCCAAATCTCCAGTTCTTTTAAATGACACAAATGTTAAAGAACTGATCTACCATAACAAAGAGAACACACACACACACACACAAACACACTCTCAATAAATTTTCAGAAAATCAGAGCCACAAGTAAGAACACTTTGTTACGTTACACAGATAACACCATGTACACTAAGGGAATAATCAGTAGTAAACCAATTTACAGACAGATATGAAGTACTGAAGGTACTTTGGGAAGTTGACAAGGAAGGATGGCTTGAGCCCAGGAGTTTGAGACCAGCCTGGGCAACATAGCAAGACCTCATCTCTATTAAAAAAAACAGTACTTCCGAATTCCAAATATACACATAAGCAACAGATCAAGAGGCAACATGTTCTGAGTTAAATCTGCAATAGTAGCATGTACTGATTTTGATCCATTTACTCTTTATTCCCATTAGGTTGAGAATTTTTTTAGTCTATGTTAGTCAAAATAGTATTGTTAAAAATGCAAAAATGACATGCATTATTCCATGTATGTCATAGTTTACATTTTTTTTTTTTGAGAATCAACATTATGACCTAAAATTTTTCTGTATACATCAAGTCTAATACTTGTTTAAATCATACTAAATAATCAAGAAATTACTAGCCTGTTTATCTATACATATTATTAAATACCATAAGATAACTCTAAAACTAGTAAATGTAATGATTCCAGAATCATGGAAAGAATTTTAATTATTATTTTTGAAAAGAAGATTCATTTTAATCTACATTTCTATTAATAAACTAAAAAAGTACAAAATCAGGTAAGTATTAATTTTTTAAAATATCAATATAGACACTGTTAGAAAAAAGTCAAAAGAAAAAGTCCTATTTCTATCACTGACTAACTATACAACTGGTCCTAAGAGCAACTGACTTGAATTTTTCTGTTTCCTTAGGTCCTGTGGAGGCTGGTGGGCAATCTAGGTCCTCTTCACAGTTCCAAAATCCTATTACTTTGTCAGTCCTGAGTTCTATTCTCCGGCATATCCTACTATGAGTTAACAGTACCTGCATTAACAAAAATCTCACATAACAACCTCACACGTTGGGGCTAAAGAAATCTAAAATATTAAGTTCTCTTATAACTCAGCAGCTTCATATTTCATGCCAATAACAGTATTAAATCACAAAACTTTCTTATGTGTTTTTAAGACAAAATCAAAGGTGCTCCCCCAGAGACATCCACACTCTAATACCCTAATCTGTAAATACATTACATTTTTAAGAACCTTTGCAGATGTGATTAAAGTTAAGGACCATGAGATAGGGGAGATTATCCTGGATTATGCAGGTAAACTCAATCTAAAAAGTCTTTAAAAGCAGAGAACCTTTCCACGTATGGTTAGAGTGAGGTGAGATAATGGAAGAAGGCTCAGAGACAGACGTTACATTACTGGCCTTCAGGATGAAGAAACAGAGCCAAAAGTCAAGGAATGTGGGCAGGCTCTAGAACCCAGAAAGAGCGAGGAAATAAGATTCTCCCCTAGTACCTACAGAAAATAACTCAGCCCTGTTAACATCTTTGATTTTAAGCCCACTGAGACCCACATGAGAACTGTATAACAAAATTGTGCTGTCGTAAGTCACTAGGTCTGCAGTCATTTGGTATAGCAACATTAGAAAACTAATAAACCAAATCAAAGGAAATTTCGGAGGAAGTATGTCAGTAAAAGCAGACATTTAAATTTTTATAAAGAAACTGTATTTATATATAATTTTAGTATATGAAAACAGAATTTTATCTCTTCAAACTTAATGACTATAAAGTGTTAATTACGTATGTCTAAGAAAATTTACTAGTCAAAAGTCACTGATTCAATTATTAGTGTGTGTTTGGATATAATTTTTATTAATAAAATTCTTAACATACCTAGTTGTTCGATAATACTTGAAACCATCCCAAGAGGCTTTAACTCAATATCTTCAGGCAGAATAACAGTGAGTTCTTCAACAGAAGGCAGTTCCTATAATTAAAAAACAAAACAAAACAAAACATTAAACTTCCTCCAGCTTCAACAACTTAAA
This sequence comes from Rhinopithecus roxellana, assembly GCF_007565055.1. Classification (NCBI taxonomy): domain Eukaryota; kingdom Metazoa; phylum Chordata; class Mammalia; order Primates; family Cercopithecidae; genus Rhinopithecus; species Rhinopithecus roxellana. The sequence continues at coordinate 93,420,531 of NC_044550.1, forward strand.
AAAAATAAAATTTCCATTTAAAGTGCTACACATCTCTGAAAATGTAACATTAAGTGCTTAGAGCATCTCTTTAATGTTATCCTTTTAGTGGTTGCAAAGACTTGTGATAGTACTTCCCTCCCTCCAACATTTTTCCACCTAAGTGACTCAACAGGTCTCAAGTATACACCCCAAATTCAGTTAGACTAAGAATAGACGTAAGTACTATTCTAGATTCTTTCAGTCACACTTGAACAAGAGACTACCTACTTCCTGTAAAAAAGGCTATTATCAGCCAGACACATTCCATTTGAAAAGAAATAATTCTACTGGTAACTATAATTTTTCCACAGAAGTTCTTTTAGCTGTCTTGTTAAACTGGTTAATTAATTAGTTTGACTGTGATTAAATAGAACACAGAAGCAGCAATCTTTTCTGGGACTGTGTCAAAAAGAGTTGAATGGCCTTCATGAAAAAGGAAATGACACCTATCAGTGAAATATTGAAATCCTGAAAAAAGAACGCAGGCTTTAGCCTATAAAAACTATGAAGGTGTTGCCTGATACCTTCTCTATCCAGGTTTAAAAAGTAAGTTTCTTTACACCTAAAGATTTCTCTTTTCTTACCCAGCTGCAAAGTGCATCTCAGTTGCTATGGAAACTAGATATTGAAGTACAGATGAATCTGAAGAGAAATCTAAGAATAAATCTGACCTTAGCCTTTAGATTAAAAACACAGCTTTCTGTTCTTGACCCTTGCCAAATGATATAACTCTCAGAAGGAAGCTTTTCCTCAAGATGGCTTGAAGTGCAAAGACCCTACCAACGGCATTTTAGGAGTTCAACTGGGAGAAGGATAACTTTTCAAGAAATGTTGGAAAAGATGTGAAAACCTACATAACACGAAGTATACTGCAGATGAATGCATCTTGAGTAATCATATTACCCTATGGAAACTTAAACTAGGTCGTTAAAATCATTCAACCAGAGTTGATAAGCAGACATGTAAAATACATTTTGTTTCTGGGATATGCTATTTTCTGATAAAGGATTACTTATGGATAGCAACACTACGGGTCTCAACCAACTGATGCAGAAGGAAGTCAGCAACGTGCCTTTGTATGGTTAGTCTGCCTGGTGTTAGAGGAAATTATTTGTTTTATCCATCAGAATTCTTATGAGTACTTTTAAAGAGAGAATAACCACTTACCCTTTCATCATATTAAACATGGAAAGCCTTATGGAAGACCATGGTCTGAAAGTGGTTCACGTGTGTATCAGAATGGAGAAGGGAGCTTAGTTGTTAGAACAAATTGTGACATTAAATAGCCTTTTTACAGAAGTTCTTAGCTAAAGAAATCTCACAATAATTTTGGGGGATTGCAGAGAAGAGGACTTTAATGATATTTCAGAGGACAACTGTGAGAGGAGTTTCACATTGACTCTGGTTCTGGGAGTTGCTCCTCTTGTAAGTGGCAAATGTCATTTGCTAATTCAGAAGTACAGTGATAAAATCTGTCCCATTGCCTGGCCATATTATAAGATTTAAAACAAAAATTTCATTACTTTTGGATTGGGATAAAGCCTACTGGTTGAATATTCTCAAATAAATAAGTGCTATTTAACCAGCATGAAAGGCCCCTGGTTTTATATTTTCTATTATGAGGAATAAAGGTCCATGTAATAATTATTTATGCTTTGATATAAATCTAAACTGATACTGTTTTGCTTTTGTTGTTTGTTTAAAGTATAAAAGTAAAACATGTTCCTATTTTTACAAAAGGAAAAACTCAAGCAGTATGGAAGGATACAAAGTAAAAAAGCAAAAATCCCCCTACTTTATTCCTTTCAACCACCCAATGCCAAGCCCCATAGATAGCGAATGTTAACATGTATCTTTCAAATACATTTACAATGCAGATAAAAACTTGAATTCTAACTTCAAAATATTTTTTACTTAAATAAAATGTCCATATTTTAATACAAGGTATCCTTTTTACCGATCATACCCTACACATCTTTCTATACCAAACAAAAACATATATCTAATTTTATTTAAACACTTAGGATATTCCACTGTATCAGTGGTACTATAAAACACTAGCCGCTTAACACAACATATATCTGCCCTTTTAAAACTTTTGCCACTACACACAGTGATACAACATTCTTTTACATATATCTTTGTGTAACCCCTGTGATAGATTATTTTGAGTGGTCCTGATAAGACTAAAACATGCATATTTAAAATTTTGACAGTTACTGCTAAATTTCTTCTTAAACAGTGACATCAATTCACATTTCCACAATGTATGAGAGACTTCCCCACACCCTTGCCATTACTAGTAAGTAAATTTTAAATCTTTGCCAGTCTTATGAATATAAAATAGTATCTTGCTTTAATTTGAATTTCTTCATAAGGAAGAGTGAACATCCTTGCATGTATCCTGGCCATTTTTATGTGTGTTATGAATTGCTTCTTGTATAACTTTACATATTTTTGAGGGCTTATCTTTTTATTACTTCATTAAAAAAAAAAAAAAAAACCTTTGGATGTTCAAGGACATTTGTCTTTTATCAAATATGTAGCAAATATCTACTCCCTTACCCCACAGCATGTTTTGTAGCTAAAGAACTTAAACTAAACTATTTCAGTTGTTTAGTCAACCTTTGGCATTTTAATTTTTATGTAGTCAAGTATGTATATATATATTTGGCTTTTGAAACTTGTGTCACATTTAGAAAGGTCCTCTGTATCCCAAAATCACTTAAAATTAACTATTGTTTTCTTGATTACTCTAGTTTCATTTTTTTAATATTTGCATATTTGGTCCATTCACAATTTTATTCTTGTATAAAAGTGCAGCAGTGATTGGCTTTATCTTCATCCAAACTACTAGCCAGTTATCCTGACATGCTGTAGAATAATCCATCTTTTCTCTCACTGATTTGAAAAACAAACTTTAACATATACTAAGTACACTTATATATTTGGGTTTTTTACTGAATCTCCATTCAATTTCACTGATCTAGTTCAGTGTCAGTACTAAACTATTTTAACAACTGTGGTTTTCATAAAACAATTCAATATTTGAGATGATGAGCTGGTTCCTTTACCCACTCCATAAATATTTTTCCCCTTGGAATTTTTTTAACTGTTCTCACATGTTTATCTCGCTACATTTCAGAACTATTTTGTCATATTAGTGTTATTGGTATTGATTGAGATTACACTTAGTTATAGTTGCCTTCATAAAGGGTCCTATATAAGTGCTTAGGCTCATTCCAAGCTATTTTATATATTACTCGCTATTATAAATTCCTATTTAACATATTTTATTACTATTACAAATAGACCCTTTATAGGGTATTGCTCGAACATAAGAAAGCATCATGCTGAAATTTACTTTTAGTAATTTTCTTGTATATTTATTATACAACCATATTTTCAAAGAATAAGTTGTTCTTCTTTTCAATATTAGTACATCACGGCTTTCATTTTTCAGATGACACTGGTTGACAATTCCAGAATCTCAAATACGAAACAATTGTGATGACAGTGGACATCGCTAACAGGAATGTTCCAAATCCTAAGCATAATGATGCATTTTTATTGGAATTTCTTTTTAATGGGTTAAGAAAGTATCCATCGATTCCAATTTTAATGAAATTTTTAAAATCAGAAATAAGTATTGAGTTTCATCAAATATTCTTTCATCATTTTGAGATTATTATAACGTAATTTTCTATAAGTTGAGCAGTTCAGTCTACAGGGTCTGATGAAGTCCTGATGTTCTGCTCTAAAGAGTACCAGAAGACATCCAGTATGAGGAAGATAAGCAAAAATATATAAAGTCAGATTATTTGTAGTCAGTCAAGGACTCACAATTTTGGTCAAAAACAGAGTCTGGCAGACCCTCTTAGTTCCTGTTGCTGTTCCATGTTTCCAACCTATGTACTAGAAGAATGAAAAGTTTTGCCCACAAAGGTGAAGGTTCTCTGATTTTAGAACCAAACTTGGGGAAAACAGACACAGACACTGTTATCTGAAATCACCACCATATTTCCAATACCAGTTCAGTGATGCTAGTACTCTGTAATATAGGAATGTACAGTTTCATGTGCATTCCTAAAAAGGCCAATGATGGCATTAAGTTGCCTCTTGATAGTAACGAATCTACCTATAAAAGTGATGCACATGAAGTCTCACCCCAAATACTCCACAAAACATAAAAGGTATATAAAAACTAAATAGTATATACAAAATACAGTAAGAGATAAGTGAAACCATCCTTGTACAATTCCAGGTTAAGAGCCTGTTACAGAGTCTGCTTTGAAAGTCCAGTTAAATGAAGCAGTATATACTAATTTTGAGAAAGGCACATATTTGGAGGTCTGAATTAAGGGAAAACAGATCTATTTGTTTCTTTTAAATGAGCACGCTAAGAGAAGAGGACAGGCTGGGCACGGTGGCTCACGCCTGTAATCCCAGCACTTTGGGAGGCTGAGGCAGGCGGATCCTGAGGTCAGGAGTCAGAGACCAGCCTGGCCAACATGGTGAAACCCCATCTCTACTAAAAATACAAAAATTAGCCGGGCATGGTGGTAGGCACCTGTAATACCAGCTACTCAGGAGGCTGAGGCAGGAGAATCACTTGAACCTGGGAGGCACCACTGCACTCCAGCCTGGGTGACACCGAGATCGCACCACTGCACTCCAGCCTGGGTGACAGAGAGAAAGACTCTGTCTCAAAAAAAAAGAGAGAGAGAGCGAGAGGAGGACAAAGAGGAAAAAAGAATCCAAATGCCAACAAGAAGGCACCCAAGAGATGTGCTTTCCATGAAAATGTCTGGCGGGTTCAGAGAGAACTTTAAAAGGTTCGAAGGGGATAGATCCCTGCAAGGTATAAAAAGCAATTTCCCTTGGCAGCCATGTCAGACAAGGTAAAGCTAAGATTTTTGTCTTGATCTATGAATGCCAAATGTCACCATCTCTTTCTCAACTAGCAAATTGAATCTACTGTATCACTACCAAGCCTAGTCATTCTTTATCAAACTATCCTGCTGCTTTGCTTTTTTCTAAACACATTGTCATCCAATATTTCTGTATTTACTTAATGTCTATTTGTCTAACTACACAATAAATCCAACCATAATAAGGACTTTTTTAGTCCCATTCACAACGAGGACCCAGTCTTGTTCATTGCTATAGCACCCAAAAAGATGGTTAGCGCATAGTAGGTATTTAGTATTAATATATATATATTAAATGAACTAACCTACCTCTTCAGCCCAAGCTTAACAAAAATCTCAAAAGTCAGTCTTAGTCTGAGCAGAAATCAGATAATGAAAATATAACCCGATATAGAATCCTCAAAGAACGAAAAAGGCTTGAACTTAACCTTCTCAAAAATAAAATTTAAAAGCCAGGCTTCCAAGGAAGCTTAACTGCCTAGGATTGATGCATAGGTACCTCTGGGTTGCAGCAGCAAACATTATTACAATTATTAGATTAACATTTGGCTCCCTGATAACACAGCTGCTGCCCCTCCTATGATAATGAATAAATCTCCTCAGATACAAAATCTCCTTTAAGGAAATAAAAATCAATCACTTTGTTTTTCCACATTTCAGGGAAGGGTGTAAATGTGTGACAGAGAAGAGAAACACAGACACACTCCAATAAAGGGGAAAATATGGCCAAAAAACATACTGTGGGACCATTCTGGCAGTGCACAAAAGGTATAAACAATCAGATGTAAAAGGCATAAAAGGTATAAACAATCAGATGTAAAAGGCAAACTGAAGGTAGAGGTGATAGGAGAGGCCTGGGATAGAAAGACCTTCTTCATCACCCATAAGCAACAACCAAGGGTACTAAAAATAAAAGAGAAGGCGATTTACTGCAGATTAGAAAGATTAAAGTATCAGCCTGGATACCCCACAACCCTTGTTAGAAGAATGATGAGTAGATAGGAAAGACTTTTTATTTTATTTACACAATATTAGATAAAAATTTAAATTTAATTAAGATTAAATAAAATTTAAAATTCAGTCTTCAGTCACACTAGCCACATTTCAAGTAAGACGGCACAATATAGACATCCCCAACACTGTAGCTCTATTACACAGCACTGCTTTACATTCTCACATATCAAAAAAGCCCTCCATTACAAAACAGGTATTAATAATATCAATTTATTTCTGGCCATTAACACAGGTATAATTTTAAGACCACATTCTAACAGCATGCACCATATTACTAATGAAGTCTTAATGATAACCTGAATACTCTACTTGGGAAATGAAGATGTGTGATAAATGTATATTTAAATTTTATTGTTTCCCAAAATTAAAATGCAACAAAAACCTGTTCTGGATGTACATTATCTGCGATTAGAAGTAACTACTTTATCATACAAATAAAATTATTACAAATGTTTACTAACAAAAAATCAAAGAACAGGAAAAAGTTTTTCTGGATCCATTTATTCAATACTTCTATACATAACAAAGAGTAGAAAAGGAAAGGAAGAAAACTATTTCATTCACATCATTAGCAAATGAAAAGCCTGCATGGAAATAAACATTCCCAAACATCACAGCATTTGGCAAATGAACTACTAAAATTCAACATACTAAAGAAGCTCGACCATTTATTTCCTACACACTACACAGTTCCAAGTCAAAGGCTTTACTGAGAGGCAATATAATCCAAGCAAAAGCAATTTTCAAAAGCTTACATTAGATGATTCATTCATCCTTCACTTTGAGAAAATATGCTACATGATTATTATTCAGAAACTAAATAATGCGAAAGTCCAAATGACCAGATTCCAATGTTGCTATGCAGGTCTCCACAAATACTAAAAACACAGAAGTTTGGAATGTATCTATTACTAGTTCAGAATCTGTTCGTCCCCACTAATATGACTTCAGACAAATCTCTTTCTTTCTGGTTTCATTTTTCTTACCTACAAATAGTAAGGAAACTGAACAAAAGTTTGAAACAGTTATACAAATGGCTAACAACAATTTAAATATCCAACTGCATGTAATCAAAAAGGTAACACATTAATACAGAAATTATAGACTAGATTCTAACAAAACAATTACCGTGCTTCTGTGATAACAGATATTCATAATGATGGCATTAAAGAAATTCAAGATCCTAACCTCACTTCTGGAATATCCATGAAAGAGCAATTATTGTCTGTGTTGTAAGATTATTATATTTCAATTTTCTAACATCTGTATGGTCTACAAGGTTACTCAGTTAATCAAAATATTCAAAAGAGTACCACATAACATTAAAAATCCATCCTATTAAAAATGAAGTTATAGACATAACAGTCAAAAGATGGGTGCCTAGAACTTCCAATGCAAAAATGGAAGGAGCTAATACGTCAAAAGTGGCCCTCTGAGAAGGTAACATTTATAATTTACAACACTCTTGACCTTTCTAGCATTTGTGAAGGCTTATTGAGCAAAAAACAGTATCAGTAAATTGATGACTTTCTAAAGCAAAATTATATAAAGAACCTTCAGTAGGATTTTCACTCACAAATATGGGAAAAGGACAGCAGAGGTTGGTGGGAGAAGGAATCAAACATTCCAAATGAAAACTAAACCTTTTTGGTGTCAGTTTGGGGAGAATCGAGAAAAGCGAGGAAGGTGGAATGAAATTATCTAACCACTTTTCTCATATTACCCAACACAGGACATGCACGTGGCAGCCAATTAATTACCTGATGCTATTAGGTGAGCCTTCACTTTTCAGATATGGTTGGAAAGTAGGATCCAATCACTGGAGTACTGAGAGCCATGACTGAATTTTTTTTTCTCTATAGCTGGTAAAACATATTGGAAAAAAAATGGATTAGGTCTGTAAACTCTGTGTCAACTATGACCATACTTAACATGTAGTCTAATTCATTAACTTATTCAGTGGAAGTAATTTTACAAGTTTCCATGAAACTCAGCTATTTATCACCAGTAAGCATTAGTCCCCTCATTAATTACCCTATTGTGTATGACACTAAACTTAAGACACAGAGAAGTCAATTAAAAAATGAGGGTCAACATTTCTTTGAAGTGTCTTGAGATATTTCTTTTTTAAACGAATACACTATTGTCTTGTTTTTCTCTAAAATTACTGTTAAGAGAAACAAAATTCATAAGAACACCTTCAAAATTTAATTTGTTTAAATATAAAACTATAATCCATCTCAACAAGGAAAAAACCTCCAACAATGAATATAACTTTAAGCCTATCTTTTATGTTAATTGAGTCCATAGTTCATCAACTTTAAGACACTAATTTTATATATCACTAAGATAAAAGGACTGCCAAATAATTGTAAAATGCCACGGAGTATCAGCCCAAATTTTTCAGAAATCCTTATCTCCCCTTCCACTCAATCCTATCACTTCTTATGTGCAGTACACCATTCATCTGACATTCAGCCATTAACTCCCTGGTGTCGTTTTACTTTCAGCTAAAGTGTGTATGCTCACTCTTTAGTTTCATTGTTCTTGAACAGACATTTGTCTTTATCTTCTAAAGCAATCAGTAGAATTCACTTATTAGAAACTACTGAGGAATGGGGGAATCTAAAAAATTGAAAGCTTCTTATGTGATAATTATATATGTATATACACAGGACATAAATGGATACTCTACTGAATGAGACAGTATTTATTTAATATTTATGGAATCATTCATGCCTCACATAAGCTTTACTGAAATATTCTGTAAAATATAAAACTTTAATTTAAAAAATCTATTAATTATTTTTGAAGAACACTATTGAATATTAATGAAAAATGATCTCCTTTAAGTATATAAACCATTGCTTAAATAACAAGCACTTTGGGAATGTTAATAAGTGCTACCAAAGTGTATTCAAAATGGAATTTAATAGTTCAAAATATACATATAGTAATAAAAGCCTAAGTTAAAAGAGGCCTGCATTCAGGACAAAACTTATAAACCAAGTTAGGTCTTGAAAACAATATATTCAATTGATAATTACTAAGTGTAGACCAAGATGCAATACAATTTCATATATGATGGGAGATCAAACAGGCATGAAATATTCTACTGCAACTTCTAACTGCTTGAGGTGGTCCAGATATTTCCATACACTCATGTTAGGACATTTTAGAATGTGTCCACACTGCCACAATCAGGAGAGTAGAGTGTACTCAACCTAACTACCAAATGTACTTATTTTATGAAATAAGCAGTCACCAAAGCATGACAGCTAAATTTCCCCCAAAATTGCCAAGAAATATTAATTTTTTTTCTTGGTCATGCTACATTATACGCCTAAATACACATTATTATCCCTATTGAAGTATTATCCATTTCTTATCTCCAAAAACATTGTGCTTATAATTTTAAAATGTTACGTGAAGCTTTTCAGGTTTTCAGAAAACAATGGGCACTAATTTATAAAACTCATTTCTGTTTAAGACTTTAAAAATTATAATCCCAAACGTTTTGATGACCCTACATTTTTAATTACACTTGATACATTTGAATGAAGAATTCAGGGCATAAATGGCTGAGAAAATTGTTTAAAAAGAACCTCAATTTTCCAATTCATCGAAACACTAAATATATCCTATGCGGCTCAATGTAGTTCCAAAGCTGTAATATGTACGCTGCTTACAGTGACTGTGTAGGTTATATATAAACCTTCTGAGCATTAAAGAATTATTTATGTCTAAAAGAATAATTTTATCTAAACTTATTATTTGCGACATTATGAAGAGAGCCACTTAAGACTCTTTTTCACTGCCACTATAGCTCACTAGCTCACTAATTCCTCTTTTACTCTCTTCCCCCTTACCATACCCTCACATTAAAAAAAAAAAAAAAAAAAAAAAAAAACTGGGTTATAACCACATCTTGGGATGGCGAGATTTGGTTATGACCTAATTTTAAAAATTACATCTTTCTAAGGTTTAAGAACAATCATAAAGTTACTTCACTGTAGTTCTCATATACCTAAAGATCTGCATTGTACATAGTTAGATCACAGAGATCAAACAACCCACAATGGAAAGATTTAAAGGGATAGATCCAGAGAGGTGACATTCCTGCTTGAGACACAGACTAAATGGAGGTAAAAATTAAGCTAAGCATGCCTAAGTGACAACAGGAAACTGTTAGAAAACACTTCAGAAAGTGGCTGGATGTAAAATTGGGTTAAATCAGGCTAAATTGGGCTAAATTGGGCATGTCTATGTCCAGATCCCTGAAGGTCCAGCACAAATTCTAAAATTGGTTTTAACTATTTGGCACATTTTAATTTGTGTATACCTTTTAGCAGAAAAGTTCATTAATTTTCTTCAGAATTTTGTTAGTTAAATTAATAGACCACATAGAGCTTGAAGCTCCATCTAGCTAAGATACACAACCTCCACTGCCTAAAAGTCTAAGTGACATATCAGGAGGCCTGAACAAAATGGCACATACCACACCAGCTAGTACTAGTTGTGGAGAGGAGACACTTCCCAGAAAGAATGGATTATCATTAAAAAAAAAAAAAAACACTAAGTTAAATAACAGAATTGTCCCAAAAGTAAGCAAGGAAATACAACACTAATAGCCAGTTCATGGGACACTGAAAGCAAAAGACGCCATTTTTAGAGCCAGAGATACTGAAATTCATGTATAACCTAGAATTAAAAAGATAAATCTGGCCAGGCACAGTGGCTCACGCCTGAAATCCCAGCACTTTGGGAGGCCAAGGTGGGTGGATCACCTGAAGTCAGGAGTTCAAGACAAGCCTGGCCAACATGGTGAAACCCTGTTTCTACTAAAAATACAAAAATTAGCCGGACGTGGTGGTAGGCGCTTGTAATTCTAGTTACTTGGGAGGCTGAGGCAGGAGAATCGCTTGAGCCCAGGAGGTGAAGGTTACAGTGAGTCCAGATCAGCCACTGGGCTCCAGCCTGGGCGACAAGAGCAAAATTCTGTCTGTCCTCCCATCCCCTCCCCCCACAAAAAAAATCTACAGATAAACAGAGGAAGCCAGTCAATAATGAAAGAATAAAATGACAGATAACTGTGAGACTATCCAGAGGCATGTAAAAGAAACAGTGTGACTAGCCTTCATAGCTGCCTTTGTTCCCAGCTGCTTTCTAATAAACCTCCAGTTCTCCTGAGGTAATATGAGTCTCTGTTCCTCCTAACAATGAGTCCAACATAAATCATACACGATAACCACATCCAAGTATTTCCATTGCCCTCCATAGAGTATAACCCATTACTACTGTCTGTCCAGTATCCCCTTTTGGAATGGATATAAGCTCCCTTTCCTGTGAAAGATAAACCATTCCATGTGGTTTATATAGGGGCTGATATTACACCCAACATCCCACCCTCCTCACAATACATACACATTCACACTCTCTTTCTGTCAACTAGCTCTTACAGATTCCCACCCTCTCGCACTAGCCCATGTGCTTTCAAGTATTCATTTTCCTACACATGCTCTCCTCACTCTCTCCTACACACTCGCCTACACAAACAGGAGTGACTACGTGACTCACAGCCAAGCAATCTGAAAATCCATTCCACTAGCCTCAATGATCTGTTCAAGGCTGTGTAACAGACCATAGGCCAGCAAAAGTCATCTCCATGACTTTCATGCAAGAGTCTGTCAGTGGTCAAAATGCCAGCCCTGAGAAAGAGGCAGACTCTTAAAACACACTACATACCTGTAACTATACACTAGCTTTTGTACTCAGGACAAAGCCATTCTTTTCCCCAAACTTAAGATTTGAAACCCTGAAGAAGTCCTTGTACCTTCTTTCAGACCTATAAGCCAGAGATTTAGTGCAGACTGGGAAACTCATTAATTCCTCTACCTATCTCTAGCAGCACAGTGGTCTGAAGGACTTCTAATAAGTTTCCCAAATAAAGACTACAATTCCCTCTTTCATCATTCCCAAAGATCCATTGAAATGGTCTCAGAAAGGAACAGACCAACCCATCATTCCAAGTTGGAAAATCTAACAACATTCAAATGGAATTTTGTCTTTTGAGGCAAACATACATTCACACAATTCAATAGCACTTTTAGCAATTAAATTTGTTTGTCTCCACTTTATTTACTGTCTGTGTCCCTCCATTAGACACTACAAGAGCAGAAATTGGATTGGTCTTGTTTCCAGCACCCGGCAAATGGCAGGTGTGCCATAATAATTTCTTAAAGAATTAATAAATATAAAATGCCTCACACTCATTCTATAATCATAAATTACTTTGGCCTGAGAACTTATTATCTGTAAAGCACTCCACTGGGTACTATGGGAGTTACAAGGATCACATATGAACTCAGTCCTCAAATAACTTGTTCCTAGACTCCCTGTGGCCACAAATCCTTTGTGATTTCCTGATGAAAACAGGGACATTCTGTTCAGAAAAAATACCTAAACAAATACGCTAAGACTTTGCACTAAATTTGAAGAAATTCCCAAGGTAAGAATTCCAAATCTAGTAAGATAAGACAACGATATATATGCATTTACAGAAGTACTGTGCTCTTTTCTTTGTTGGTTATTATAGTCTAAAAGGAACTTATGTAGAAAGGTGATCAAGAGACAAGCAAAAAAGACGAAACAAGTCTCCTACTTTCAGAAAATAGTTATGTTGGGAGCCTTTGTGTACAAAGACCACTAAGAAATATTAACATATCTGTAGCACGAAAATACGAGCCACTGATGAAGCTGCATACAAATCCAAAGATTTTCAATGTATAAATGAGAATGAGAATTGAGATGAGAATTTCTTGTTATGAGTAGAGAAAAAGAGAAATAATTAAGACTGGTAGAATCCATTCATGAAAAAGGTTCCTGAGTGCCTGTAGGCTTTATATTTTCAAATCTTGCATTAAACTATCTTATCAATGTAAATGTTATATAAGAATGATTAGTGACCATTAAATATTTTTAAAGCATTAATAATTAAAAGTATATGCAGAGCTGGAAAAAAAATGTGGTAATATAGCCTACATTCTGAAATTCTGAGAAGACTTTCCTCTTGGGTTATAGGTTTCAATCAGACTAACATCATCCTCACAAGGATGTTTACAGCATAAGAGGAAATAACCTTGCAAGAGTTAACTTTGCAAACCAAACCTATCAAGTGCCAATAAATAACCATTTTACAATTAACAAGTTTTCTCCAACTATAATAATAAAAACACTCCAAAAACTTCAGTAGGAATCCTAACAAGCTCAACCCTTCAAATTTCACCTTCTACTTCTCTAAATGCAGTCAATTAAAAAGAAAATTTCAATTGCTATTGAGCAAAATTTTCTGACTTGCAGATCCTAAAAAAAAAAAAAAAAACCAGAAAGCAAATCGACATAAGAAATATCTTTTTCTAGGAAATGTAAAAAATGTAAAGTTCAAAGCTGAAGTTGATGCCACAATTGGAAAAATTATCAAATGTCAGCAGAGTTAGAGGTTACCTAAGAAATTATACAGATCACTAGTCTTTTATATAAGAAAGCCAAGGCATGCCAAAAGCATGCCGGTTAGGCTGAGAATGAACTTCAAATTTATGGAGCAGATACGATCAATATCGGTACCAGAATGTTTTAAAACATGCCAACTAAACTTAATAAATCTAAGTACTTACATTAAGAAGTAATTCATCTTTTGTTTTAAGAGGAAAATTCTTGTTTTCCTTCTCAACTTGTAAGTCATCATCTCCATCTGACAGCACTGGGGGAAGTGATATACAAGAGGAAGAGGACGACGATGAGGAGGATGAGGAAGAAGACGATGAGCTTGAACTATCTGAATCTGTTTCACTGTAGGGAAGAAAACAATTAAAAAAAATAGTCCAGTATTATTATGTATTAAATTAAGATTATTCAATTAAGAAATATCAACTTTAATACATGTTTATTATTGCTTATTCTAATAATATTAAAATAAGATTATTTAATTTAAAAATATCAACTTTACTACATGTTTACTACTGCTGTTTTAATTCAAAAGCTAGCACTTCAAAGCTGATATGGTATTGGGAAAGTAGTCTTTAGTTTACCAGTAACATTTTCAAACCTCTGCTATAACCCAGATCCTCTTATTACAACAGTCTCACATATCATACACGTGAGTATAAGCAAGCATGTGACAAATCACTAAAAAAAGGGAATTCTGGGCATGGCACCTCTTTTAGACACCAATAACCAGATCGCTTACTTGCCAGATCGCTTGAGTTTCTTCTCAGTCTACAGACAACTTGGGAAATCCTCAGTTACTAAAGTATGTAGACCGTTCTACTTTCTGAAAACTCATTTGGTCCTTATCTTCCACAGAAATTATCATTAACAGCAACCACTGTCTCAGTTTAAATTCTGTTTTGTTGGCTCCTCACTTCAAGCCTTTCATATATTATTTTTAAGGGTTCCATCCTCACTTTCTCTTCTTTCTGTACTACTTTCATGGATAATCCCGTACATGTTAATGATTTCAATCATCATCCATGTGACATTAACGCCTAAATTTTCGGCTATGACGTCTCTAAACTTCATGTCCAATCTCTGACAGCGTATTGGCCACCTTTGTACGAACGGCCTATACACCCACACTCACAGCAAGTTAAAACAAGAAAAAGTGCATTATACTAACGGAACCTGCTTCTCCCCTTCAGTTTCCATTTGATTTCACTGCTGTTAACTGGCAAAAAGTTGTACCCCTTTTGACTTCTTCAAATATTTGGTATCCTCTGCCATCACCCACAAAGAGTCAGAAGTAGTATCCTCACACTAAGTTGGCCTATTAGGAAGCCATATCCCTTCTGCTTTCAAACCGTATTCCCGAATTATCTGCCACTTACTTTTCTTTGCTAGTACAATGAGCTCTGAAATCCCACAAGATGATTATACTGCAATCTTAGTACTGCCGAGAAATCCAACCTTGTCTACAGTTGTTACTTCCACCTCCCAGTCCATTTCATACCCTCTCCTACCTTCAGCCTTCTTCATTCCCACTCTGCTGACGACTTCCCTAAAAACTAAACTACTCACCTACTTAACAAGTGTCTATCTTGTTAACCTGTTCCGTACCCCACTCAACACACTCAACTATTTGTAGACAATGTTCAGTGTTGTTTAGTAACATCCCACATGCTGGAGTCCTCTCCAGCCCAAAGGTTTTGTATTTAAAAGACAGAAGTGGGGGCAAGGGGGAAAAGCTCTCGCAAAACGTAAGAAGCATAAAATACTACTAAATAACACTGTTTAGCTACTTTCACAAACACGTGTTCCCTACGATTCTACAAATTAACGTAATCGTCAAGAGCCAGCTCTGAAACACACAAAATAATCCTTTTCCTGATCCTCAATGTATGTGGTTCAAAAAACAAAGCCTACATGTAATGGGAAAAAAAATTCAGATCTGACACAAAACTCAATTATAACCACAAAAGTACAGCCTGAACTGAGTAGTTACGGAAACAACCTAAGATCCTCGGGTTTTCTAAAGTCTAACTAAAAATGATACGATCTATAAATAGAACTCTTCAGGCTACCAAATTTAGGAAAGAAGTGAGTACTAAGCTCAGATTCACAACGCGACCTGCTGTGAGAGGCAGCGAATAAAGGGCAGTCGGAGCCAATACTTCAACACAGGAGCCCGGAGCACCAGCGACCTGCCCACCCTCCAGGGCCCACACGGGCAACCTCTAGGCTCCTAGGCTCCGGCCACCCCGCCCGTCATACAAGACCTCTCCCCACAGCTCCGGGTCCCCTAGGCACCCGACCTGTCCGAGTCCGAATCCGAGTCCGAGGTCTCCAAGGAGTTCGGGGCCCGCTCTCTGGCTCCTGGAGAGATGACCCAGTCTCCGCAGGCCGGCGATTCAGCTGGCGGCGGCGGCGGCTGCGGCTGCGACGCTAGGGTCCCGGCCGCGACTGCGTTCAGAACGGGCTGCAGAGGCTGCTCACCAGCAGTCTTAACCTCCACGGTCTGCCCAGTGTCCGGGGACCCCTCAAACGACTGTAGCCGCTGCTGTGTCCCTGGCGCAGGGGCAGCGCCCGGAGATGTCGCCGCCGGACCTTCGCCAACTCCGAAATCGGTGCCATTGAATTTCAGAGTTTCCAGCTGAGCGACGGCGGCCTCCACTACCTCCATCACACCGCGCCAGAAACCGAGTCGGCCTCAGGATCTGAGACCCCGCACAAGCTTACAGCTCTCTCCAGAAATAATAAAACAACTTGGACAACCAGAGCAACAGTCCCCGGGCCCAACTTCCCGCGTTTCTCAGGTAACTACACGCGGAGGAGCCAAAAGACACGCCCCCGCCGTTTACGCAGCAACGCTTTCCGAATAGCGTGTGACGTATGTGGCGCGACGGCGCAACGGCTCGACGCCCCTCCGCAGGAGCAGGACACATGCGTCATACCTTTGAAAATCAGAACTAGGAGGTGGGGCTTGGTGACTGACGCCTGTAATCCCAGCACTTTGGGAGGCCGAGGCGGGCGGATCACAGGGTCAGGAGTTCACAGACCAACCTGGCCAATGTGGTCAAACCCCATCTCTACTAAAAATACAAAAATTAGCTGGGCATGGTGGCGCGTGCCTGTAATCCCAGCTACTTGGGAGGGTGAGGCAGGAGAATCGCTTGAACCCAGCAGGCGGAGGTTGCATGTGAGCCAAGACCGCGCCACTGCACTCCAGCCTGGCAACAAAGCGAGACTCCGTCTCAAAAAAAAAAAAGAAAGAAAGAAAAGAAAAAATCAGGACTGGGGAGGTTCTAAATCGACCGTTTTCACTGCGTCATGTGAACCATTCAAGGCCTGAATGTCGGATTTTCCTATTGCTGCACGTGAACCAGTTCTGCTTGAAGCGCCAAAATAAAGCAGGGATTATACAACAGGGGAGATGCCTGAAGAGTGCTAGGTTCTGTACATCAGAAACTTGAGTCAGGAAGCCTTGACAGGACGCTAGTAACTTCATTAAAGTTAAATGAAGTTTATCCATCAATAGATCCATCTGTCAATAGATAGGGCATTAACCATTTTTTCGAAAAGGTAACTACAACTATTCCATTTTCCTTTCTCCAAGGTACCCTCAAAGAGAGCAGTAATGGTCAAAATTTTGCTGTGTTGTTCATGTTACGGTGATGTCTATATCATACTTGGCACTGTTTCGTGGTAAAGAGATGAGACAATGAGACTGAAATGTACTCACTTAATATTGGAAACCACTAGCCTAAATTGTGGAGAGAGCCAGCAGAGTTCTTAGGACTGAGGAAGAGATCAGAATTTTCTGGTTTCCTATTAGGTCTTCAATTTGATGCATCAGTCCCTCCGTAATAATAATAATCATTGGTACCATTTGTTAAACAGGCATATATGCCAAGGACTGTGCTAAAGATTTTATAGGCCGGGCGCGGTGGCTCAAGCCTGTAATCCCAGCACTTTGGGAGGCCGAGATGGGCGGATCACGAGGTCAGGAGATCGAGACCATCCTGGCTAACACGGTGAAACCCCGTCTCTACTAAAAAATACAAAAAACTAGTCGGGCGAGGTGGCAGGCGCCTGTAGTCCCAGCTACTCGGGAGGCTGAGGCAGGAGAATGGCGTAAACCCGGGAGGCGGAGCTTGCAGTGAGCTGAGATCTGGTCACTGCACTCCAGCCCGGGCGACAGAGCGAGACTCCGTCTCAAAAAAAAAAAAAAAAAAAAAGATTTTATAAATTACTCACTGAGAATTTAGTGTACCATCTACAACAGTAGATCTTCATAGAAATGCAAGGCAAGTGTAATAAGAGTAAGGTTTTAAGAAGCTTACAATCTACGTGAAGTAGAGAAAGGCAATGCACAGGAGATAACTAGAAAAATATTTGAAATATGAAATAGGAAATCCAAGTGTAGCAGAAATGGGAAGTAGGATTGATAGGCTATATCATGGAAATCCTCCAAAGTGAAGAAGGACTTTAAACTTGGTATACTAACTTACTAGCATAATGATTAAGCAGAGTTCAGAGTTTTCAACTAAAAAGACCTGTGTTCAGGTCTCACCTCCACCATTGTGTGATTGGTGTAACTGACTTTGGGCAGGTAACTTAAATCTTAATTTCCTTTTCTGTAAAACAGATAAAAATACGAACTACCATTTTGTGATTGGTGTAACTATGACTTTGGGCAGTTAACCTAAATCCTAATTTCCTTATCTGTAAAATGGAGATAAAAATACTCTCTCATTTAGTTC
Organism: Rhinopithecus roxellana; assembly: GCF_007565055.1. NCBI lineage: Eukaryota > Metazoa > Chordata > Mammalia > Primates > Cercopithecidae > Rhinopithecus > Rhinopithecus roxellana. The sequence continues at coordinate 93,438,751 of NC_044550.1, forward strand.
ATGTGAGCATTAAGTAAGGTTTTGTATAAGGGAATGGCATGTCATACACTCAGTGTGCAAAAATACTTGGAAAATGGAACAATGCGTGAACTCATGAATAAAATATTTCGTTAACAATGATCTTGCAAAGACATGCAGTACAGATTTGAGAAGGGAAGACATTTGAGCCAGAATTTCCCCCAGCCAGCCACTTTTTGCATTTTTCCAGGAATTAGGTGATAAAAATCTGAACTAGGGTTATAGTCAACTGAAATAGAGTAAAGGAAATCCCCAGTGTCAGGGGAAGAGTAATAGTACTCTAAAATTTCTGGTCAAGGAAATTAGAAAGAAGTTGGTATTACCAATAAAAATGGAGAAGTTGCCCAGGTGCAGGGCCTCACGCCTGTACTTCCAGCACTTTGGGAGGCTGAGGTGGGCAGATCACCTGAGGCCAGGAGTTTGAGACCAGTCTGGGCAACATGGCGAAACCCCATCTCTACTAAAAATACAAAAACTTAGCTGGGCGTGGTGGCGGGCACCTGTAATCCCAGCTACTTGGAAGGCTGAGGCAGGAGAATCGCTTAAACTCAGGAGGCAAACGCTGCAGTGAGCCGAGATTGCACTGTTGCACTCCAGCCTAGGCAACAAGAGGGAAACTCCCTCTCAAATAAATAAATAAACAAATAAATAAAATGGAGAAGCTGGAAAGAGATGTGGGTATGTGAAGTTGAGTCTGAAGAAAAACTAGACAATTAAAAATGTCAGCAGGCATTTAAAAATAAGAAACTGGAATTTGACAGAAATGTTAAGACCAGAAGCATAAGTTATGGGATAACTGAAATACTCATTTGTTCATTCAGTAATCATTTTCTTAACATTAGCATATGCTGTGCACTGCATTATAAACTATGCATTCAGGAAGTTAAACACAGTCCCTACCCTTATGGAGTTAACAGTTCAGTAGAAAAGACAAGTTGAAAACAAGCAGAAGGTATTATAGTAGAGAAATGTACCATGTAAATGCAAGAATGTATGAAATAGGAAAACTAAAGACAGAGAAGATACTTGGAAAATTACGGAAAATATATTATAAGAGATATATCACGGCTTTAAGATTAATTATAGCCATAAGGCTCACTCAGGTGCCTTGAGGGGCTGATATTAAATGTATTTATCAATGTAATACAAACTGGCCCTGGAGATTTCCAGTGATTTCCAGGAGACAAGGCCTCTTCAGCACAGATGCAACTTTCATGAACCTTAAAACTTACCCTTGTAAGAATAGCTTCGACTCCATTTATGAGAGAAACATCTGATAACTGACCAGCTGAATACAGGTTTTAAAAAGGGGGAAGAAACCCCCAACACTGAGAACAGTCTCTAATTGCAGTCTCTCTTGATCATCTGAGCCCTGACTGTCTGGTTTATGCCCCCAGACTCTTCCCACTATCTTTTAAGAGCGATGCCAGAATAAACTACAAAAGCACGAGCGCGGTGGCTCAAGCCTGTAATCCCAGCACTTTGGGAGGCCGAGACGGGCGGATCACGAGGTCAGGAGATCGAGACCATCCTGGCTAACACGGTGAAACCCCTTCTCTGCTAAAAATACAAAAAATTAGCCGGGCGAGGTGGCGGGTGCCTGTGGTCCCAGCTACTCAGAAGGCTGAGGCGGGAGAATGGCGTGAACCCGGGAGGCGGAGGTTGCAGTGAGCTGAGATCCGGCCACTGCACTCCAGCCTGGGCGACAGAGCAAGACTCCGTCTCAAAAAAAAAAAAAAAAAAAAAAAAAAAAAAAAAAGCACGAGACAATCTCTAAGACCCATCTTTGACTTGAATAGAACTGAATGGGAGAAGTCACCTCTAGGAAAGCTGATTAAACACGACCACCCAACCCCCACTGACGATAACAGAAGGCTTTAAAATGCGTGTGATACTTGAGCTGGACTTTTAAAAGAGAACCATGAATTTGTTAATCTGAGAAAATAGGAGACCTTCACAGGGGATAATAAATAAGATCATTGTAATTTCCTGCTTAAAACTCTAAATATTTGTAAGCACACTTAGAATAAAATTCAGACTCCCTGCTTTGGCTTTCAACACCCTACCTGATCTGGCCACTACTTACCTCTCCAGTTTCTATCTCCTACTGTCTTCCCCACCCTTGTGCCACATGATCACTGGTCTTGATCTCCCTTCAACTCACCAAGTTAATTCTTCACGTGTGACATTTTCACTTTTCTGTTCTCTCTTCTCTTCATATTAGGGTGGCCTTTTTACTCATTTATGTTTCTACTCACTACACCTAAGAGAGAGCTTTCCAGATCACCCAATCTAAGTGTACCCCTCAATACCAATCACTTCCTAGCCTATTGCTTACTGGTTTTATTTAAACAGTATTTATCTTGACATGAAATTATATTTATTTACTACTTTATTGTCTGTTTTTTCATAAAATTAAGTCTCAGGTGCCCAGGATCTTCTTTGTCTGATTCACAGCTGTTTCTCTAAGTGCCTAAATACGTAATAGGCACTTAGAGATTTACATAATAGGATTTACATAATAAATCCTATAAGGATTTTTGAATGGATGAATGAAAGAAAGAAAGAATAAAGCTCAATGGGACAATCAGAGTAAGGAATATGACTTAACAGATAATATCTGTTATTCTTTCGATTTAAATTAATCTGATGATATCTAAGAAAAGCTACTGTTTTTAAATCAAAATCTTTTGTTTGTGTGGTGGAAATATTTCTGTGTTTCAACATAATGATAGTGGTACCTATGCCTAGCTTCGAAGTAGGTCAGTGTTTCACAGATGGTAATTTTTCTAAGTGCTTGTTTCAGAATGTCCTGAATTTGCCTACTTCCACAGCCTTCCTCTCAACTGCATTATTTTTGACAGCTGCTAAACTTAGCCTGAAGTCTTTAACCTAAGACTAAATCCAAAAAAACTCCTTGGAAGACTGTGTAGCTTACAGCATCACTATTAACAGTATAAGAGAATTTACCTTGAATTAAATTACAATTTAAATGGCATATTACATTTCAAAGGGAGCATGTAAAACTTACATTATTTCTATAAATGTCACTGATTGATCTTAGTCTATTTCAATGTTTAAAAAGACATGAATAGACACATTTACATTTCAAGAAACCTACAATGCACTTGCTAGATAAAAATGATGAGATTTTTCTAATATATGTCACAAAATGATTAAAAGCAGGTTATGTGACTGTTTAGGTGAGTTGCTATTCCTATTTATATATTGTAGCACTAATTTAAGTCAAGGTCATATGTTTGCATTGCAAACTAATGTAGTAGGGAAAAGAGAGGTATAAGTGCTATTTTAGCCCAAAATGGACTGACATTGTACTGGACTCATTTGAGAGTATGGACAGAAATTATAGACTAGAGACCAGGCACCTCTTGCCACCTAGTCTCCTCTCACACTCAGCTTGTAAGAGAGTGACTTATCAGATAAGAGTGTCTTATCTGACTGGTGATCTTGGGAAAAGGAACTGAGCATACTCGGTCCAGTATCTTTGTGTTATAGGAGATAGAAATTATTTAGGTAAAGAGTTAGGGTGAGTCCCTCGCAGAAAACTTTCCTTCTAACAAAAAGCAGCCCAGAAATAGCTCCCTTTTTAACCTCAAGCAGTTCAAAGAAATCACTTCCTTTCTAACAAAGCAGCCTGGAAGATCAGGCTGTAAAACAGATATAAGCAACTCAGGCACAGAGTGGGGAGTTTCCTGGGTAATCATCAAACTTCACATACATACGATGGGCCCCAGTAAAAACAGTGGGCCTTCATATCTCTTTCCCTTTCTTTAGGCATACTAGGATAGGGAAGCTAGAAGTATACACAGGGGAGATACCTGCAGCTGCAAGAAGGTGCCTGGGAATAGGGGAACAGACACTGTTCCCTCCCTTGTAGCACACACAGACAAACAGCACAAAGCAGCACAAACTAAGAGTGTACCTACATGATCAAAGAATGGGGTGGGGGCTGTTAGAGACCCTGCTCCTCTATGCAGATAGCACACCTGGTCCTAACCAGTTCTTCGGACCCTAGGAAGATAAAACACACCCTCCTCACTAGCCCATTTATAAATCACTGACATTTTTTACTACAACTTGGCAACCCGTTTGGGATCCCTCTCTGTGACAGAGAGCTGTTCTTCTCTATTGCCTAATAAACTCCTGCTCCAGTCTCACTCTCTGTGTGTATGCATCCATGCTCTTGATTTCCTTAGCTGTGAGACCAAGAACCTTGGTATTTACCCCAGACAATGAGGCCGTTTTATACTTGGGGACCCGTCCGGGATTTGAAGGTAAATTTATTGGAAGGGTGAATATAGGAGCGGACTCTATACTTTGATTTCCGAGGCTTCTCATCCTCAGTTTTTATCCTCTCAACTATCAAAACCCCACGCATTTGACAGCTGATTAAGGAGCCACCAGGGCAAGTTGCTGGTCTTGAAGACTCCGAGGAGAGGCTTGTTGGGGAGGAGATAGTCATTCTCCCAGTGTCCTCTGGGTGCTGGGAGTGTTGGCCTTGTTCCAAACCAGTTTCCCTTCATGGAGAACCTGGCCATCGTGTGGGGCTGGGAGAGGTCCTGGAGCAACTGAAAATTTCTGGTCAGGGCTATACCCTGGTGCAATCTAAAGGCTTCTGGACTGACCCCAGCCCCCAAGTGCCCAATCAGGTGTCGGCCACAGGATCTCCAAGCTTTCCTACTGCAAATCATACTTTCCTCCTTTCCTTTCTGCTGTCACCATGTCTCCCATTCCCTCTCTGTATGCAACGCAGCAGGAGTTTTTACAGCCCTGGAAAATAATTCAATTAGGCAGGCTTAGCAACCACCTTAGAAACTAGGAACGTAGATCAAGGGATTGATGGTTTTGTGATTTTCTACAGACAGGAAGATTTTCCAGTTCTTCTCCGTTTTGTGTCCCTCTGCTGGAGACCAAACTTTATGCCCCCTCTGCAAGCGGAAGAACTCTGCTTTCAGTAGTGAGGGGAAAAATGTCCTCCAAAACCAAATTTTAATCTCAATACTCTCTCCATTAGCAGGAGGGCCACCATTTGACCCTTATGTTCTCTTAAGACACCTATTCTGCCTACAATTAGAATGGCATCTAAATAGGAAGGGGATTTTGTGTCTCAAAGTTAACTGGAACCACTACCTAAAAACAAATTCTTTAATCTGGTCCTTGACAGCAGATTATAAAGCTCAATCCAGTATACTCCCTCCATTAAGGGGCTTTGCCCAAATGCAGTTGTTACATAGTCTCCTCAAGACCCGTCCATCGAGAAGTCAGGCAGACCACACAAGTCTAGGAGGTCAAAGGGTAATCACCAAGCAGAGGACTAAGGTCACATGGGATAGTAGCATGACTAGCCCCATTGCTTAGCTCCTCTGGTACCATGGTTTGAGGGTCATACCTGCAACCACGGGTGGCACATACAGTGCCAGGACCCAGGAACCAAGGAAGGAGAACAGTTGGGGTGATGCTCCCACTGTCTTTTCCCCTCCACCCTGGGTCACACTGAAAAGAACAAGGAGACTAAGGGATGCCTCTTCTCTTGTCTCTTTTCTAAATGGGTAACAAGCCATCTTTGGCCTGCCCTCTCTGGAGTACATTCTGAAGCACTGGAACTCCTTTGACCTTGAGACTTTGAAGAAAAAGTGGCTCATTTGATGGAAATCTTGGAAATAAACAGACCTGGCCAGCTGAAGGAGCCTTGGTTTTAATCTTATCCAACAATTAGATCTTGTTTGTAGATGGGAGGGCAAGTGGCCCAAGCTCCTCTATGTACAGGCTTTCTTTGCCCTGCGAGACAACTCAGACCTTTGCAAGCATTGCATAATCGACTAAGCCCTCTTGGTAGCCATATTGGGCAAGTCTGTAGCAAGTAGTTCCCCTAAGTTAAAAAAGCAAGTTTTTAAGGATCCATTGGAGGCAACTTCTAAGTGCCCCACCAGTTCTTCCTGTCCCCCTTATCCTGGGTGCCCTGTGACTGTGCCATTGGCTCCTCTGGCTCCTCCAGCTCCCCCATCTCCAAAGCTCTCCACTACCCCATCTGCACTTTGACACCTACAAAAAAGTGCCAGATGGAAGGGGCACCAGTAGGGTGCAAGTTCCCTTTGTTAGGATGAACGGAGGCAAGATGGCGCACTTCCGGGTTCTTCATCCCCCCAACTTTTCCCGCGCGCGCGAAAATCCAGCCGGCGACCCGGGAAGGTGCAGACCAACTAGGCATGCACCAGGTGATGTCAATCTGAAGAGACCAAGATTTACCTGGTCGCACCTGTGGAACGCCCCCTGACATGCCCGTGCCCCGCCTATTGCCCTCCCACTCCTAGAAAAGCCGCTCCGGAGGCACGCCACGCGCGGCCTTCCTCAGTCCTCCACTCCTGTCGGGATGTCAGGACTGTGGGAACTCCGTCCGAGAGCTGTACGGGTGACTCTGGGGGCCCCTTTTGTCGGGGGCCAACAGACCTCTCCCTACCCACCTTCTTCCCTTGAAGCTAGGTGACCAAAATAAACTTGCAGTTTTGCTCCTACCCTTGCCTAGTCGCTGGTTCTTTTGTACCCGCTCTGGTGGTCTTAGAAAAATAAAACACCCTTCTCATTACAGGATGTTAGGCAAATAAAGGGAGACTTGGGCCAGTTTTCTGATGAGCCTGATAGGTATATAGAGGCCTTCCAAAATTTAACTCAAGTGTTTGACCTCACATGGAAGGATGTTATGCTGTTTCTAAGACAAACCCTCACTGCAGCTGAGAAAGAGGCAGCTCTGCAGGCAGCAGAGAAGTTTGGAGATGAACAGCATATCTCTTATAGTAGCCCAAAAAGGAAAAGGGGAGATATAGAAGGGGAGGAAATAACAGAACAACCATTCCCAATATGAAGAGAGGCTATACCTCTTGACAATCCTGATTGGAATCCCTGTGACCCCATATATTAATGGAAAATGAAACACCTTTTAATGTGCATATTAGAGGGCATTAGAAGAACTAGGGCCAAACCACTGAATTACTCTAAGTTGTCCACAATAGACCACAAGCCAGATGACAATCCCTCAGCCCTCATGGAAAGGCTGAGAGAGGCACTAGTAAAACACACCTCTTTGTCCCCTGATTCAATTGAGGGACAACTCATTCTAAAGCACAAGTTTATTACCCAGGCAGCTCCTGATATTAGAAGAAAACTACAGAAGCTGCCATTACTGCTCAGAAGCCCTGGGTGACTCTGGAAATTGAAGGAAGGAGGGTGGACCTCCTCCTAGACACTGGAGCCAGTCTTTCTGTTCTCCTCTCCAATCTAGGCCTCCCCCTTCCCATAGCACAACCATAGTGGGTGTTACAGGAAAGACTCTAACACGATTTTTTCTCTCAACCCCTTAGTTGTAGTTGGGGGAGCGTGTTATTTACACATGGCTTTTTGATCACGCCTGAAAGTCACACTCCTTTATTAGGTAGAGACATTTTAGCCTGCATAGGGACCAGCATCCTCATGGCCCCAGGACAGACTTTTTGTCTTCCCCTAATGGAAGCCAATATTAATCCAGAAGTGTGGGCAACTCAAGAAAGAATTAGGTCGACCTAAAACTGCTAGGCCAGTTTAGATCCACCTTAAAAATTCCACTTCTTTTCCTAACCAGAGACAATATCCCCTAACCCCAGAGACTAGGAAAGGGCTAGAAATCATAATAATAACATGAAAAGGCAAAGCCTATAACAGTCCTTGAAATTCCCCGATACTAAGAGTGCAAAAACCCAATGGGGAATGGAGACTAGTTCAGAACCTCTGCCTCATTAATGAAGCCATAGTCCCGATTCATCTGGTAATTCCTAATTCCTACACCTTGGTAACCCAAATACCTGAGGGAACAAAATGATTTACAGTCCTAGATTTAAAGGATGCCTTTTTCTGCACACTGTTACATCCTGACTCTCAATACCTGTTTGCCTTTGAGGATCCCTCTGACCAAACTTCCCAGTGAACGTGGTTGGTGCTGCCTCAGGAATTTCAAGACAATCCTCACTTGTTTGGACAAGCACTGTCAAAGCACCTCTCTGAGTTTTCCTGTCCTCAGGCCAGGGTCTTGTAATATGTAGATGGCCTTCTGCTCTCTGCCCCAAGTGAGGAAGATTCCCAGGAAGGCACTGGAGCGCTCCTTAATTTCTTAGCTGACAGAGGATACAAGATTTCAAAATCTAAGGCCCAGCTTTGCCAGACTTTAGTAAAGTACCTGAGTTTAGTGCTGTCTGAGGAAACCAGGGCATTAGAGAAAGAAAGGGTTAAACCCATTCCTTCCTTTCCCCTCCCCAAGACCCTCAGGCAACTAAGGGGATTTTTAGGCATTACATGATATTGCAGACTATGGATACCTGGGTATGGTGAGATAGCCCGACCTCTATGTCAGCTCATGAAAGAAACTCAAGCAGCTAAAACTCACTTCCTGACCTTGGAAACGGAAGCCCCAAAGGGCTTTAACCAATTGAAGCAAGCTCTACTTAAGGCACCAGCCCTCAGCCTTCCCTGAGGAGGGCCCTCAATCTTTACGTATCAGAGAGGAAGGGAATGACCCTGGGAGATTTAACTCCAGCCCGGGACCACCAGCGCAATAGCCAGTGGACTACCTGAGTAAGGAGCTTGATTTGATAGCCAAGGGATGGCCAGCATGTCTTTGAGCAGACACAGCAGTGGCCCTACTGGTAGCAGAAGCCACCAAATTAACCCTGGGAAATGGCTTAACAGTTTACACCCCACATACTGTAGAAGGATTGCTGTCCTCTAGGGGAAACCTTTGCGTAACGGACAGCCGGCTCCTTAAATATCAGGCTCTGCTGTTAGCAGGGTCAGCAGTTCAGCTAAGAACCTGCTGTCACCTAAATCCAGCCATTTTCCTCCCCGAGGAAACTGGGGAATCTGAACATGATGGTGAACAAATTATGGTACAGACCTATGCAGCCAGTGAGGATCTCACGGAGACTCCCCTAGAAAATCCAGACTGGACCCTCTTCATGGATGAGAGTTTCTTTGTGGAACAAGGAGACTTGCAGGAAATGCAGTAGTCACTCTGAATAATGTTATTGAAAGTGTACCTCTCTCTCCAGGCACAAGCGCTCAACTAGCTGAGCTGACAGCTCTTACAAGAACACTTGAATTAAACAAGGGAAATGTAACTAAGATTTACACTGATTCTAAGTATCCTTTCTTAGTTCTCCATGCTCATGCTGCCATCTGGAAGGACAGGCACTTTCTAACTGCTAATAGGTACCCTATAAAATACAATCAGGAAGTTAACAGGTTATTATCCTCGGTTTTCCTTTCTCCAGAGGTAGCAGTGATGCATTGTAAAGGCCATTAGCAGGAAACTGATGAAACAGCTGAAGGAAACAAGTTAGCTGATCAGGCAGCCAAGTCAGCAGCAAGAAAGCCTCAGTGCATCAACACTCTTAAAGCCCCCTAGTCTGAGAAGGCTCCATAACAGCAATTAAGCCTCAGTACTCCTCTGAAGAGACAGAGTGGGCCACTTCTGGGAGGTACATTTTCCAGCCTTCAGGATGGCTACAGCAAGAGAATGGCAAACTCCACGTGTCACCTCCTAGACAATGGAAAGTCCTTAAAATTCTTCACCAAACTTTTCACTTGGTAAAGGATAAAACTTATCAGTGTGCCCAGAGATTGCTTTCAGGAGATAATGAGAGGTGACAACGTGCTAGCAGCCCTCGCTCGCTCTCAGTGCCTCCTCAGCCTTGGCGTCCACTCTGGATGCACTTCAGGAGCCCTTCAGCCCGCCACTGCACTGTGGGAGCCTCTCTCTGGGCTGGCCGAGACCTGGAGCTGACTCCCTCTGCTTGCCGGGAGGTGTGCAGGGAGAGGTGTGGGCGGGAACCAGGGCTGCCTGCTGCGCTCCTGGGCCAGTGTGAGTTCCAGGTGGGTGCGGGCTGGTGGGGGAGCCCTGCACTTGGAGTGGCCAGCCAGCATCGCCAGCCCCAGGCAGTGAGGGGCTTAGCACCCAGGCCTGCAGCTGCAGAGGGTGCGCTGGGTCCCCCAGCACTGCCAGCCGCCTGTCCTGTGCTCCAGTTCTCCCCAGGCCTCAGCTGCCTCCCGCGAGGCAGGGCTCAGGACCTCCAGCCCGCCATGCCCGAACACCCCTTGCCCTGCTCTGCAGCGCCCAGTCCCATCAACTGTCCAAGTGCTGAGAAGTGCCGGGGTGCAGCACAGGACTGATGGGCAGTTCCACCTGCAGTCCTGGGGCAGGATCTACTAGGTGAAGCCAGCTGGGCTACTGAGTCCCGTGGGGACTTCGAGAACTTTTATGTCTAGCTGGAGGATTGTATATGCACCAATCAGCGCTCTGTGTCTAGCTCAGTGTTTGTGGATGCACCAATCAGCACTCTGTATCTAGCTAATCTGGAGGGGACTTGGAGAACTTTTATGTCTAGCCAGAGGATTGTTAATGCACCAGTCAGCACTCTGTGTCTAGCTCAGGGATTGTAAACACACCAATCAGCACTCTGTCAAAACGGACCAATCAGCTCTCTATAAAACGGACCAATCAGCTCTCTGTGAAATGGACCAGCCAGCAGGATGTGGGTGGAGTCAGATAAGGGAATAAAAGCACGCTGCCCCAGCCAGCAGTGGCAAGCAGCTTGGGTGCACTTATATGCTGTGGAAGCTTTGTTCTTTCATTCTTTGTAATCTTTTTCACTCTGTGGGTCTGTGCTGCCTTTAAGAGCTGTAACACTCACCACAAAGGTCTGCAGCTTCACTTGTGAAGCCAGCGAGACCACAAACCCACTGGAAGAGACGAGCAACTCCTGACATACTGCCTTTGAGAGCTGTAACACTCACTGCGAAGGTCTGTAGCTTCACTCCTCAAGTCAGCCAGACCACAAACCCACCAGAAGGAAGAAACTCCAGATGTGTCTGAACATCTGAAAGAATAAACTCTGGACATACCATCTTTCAGAACTGTAACACTCACTGCGAGGGTCCACGGCTTCATTTTTGAAGTCAGTGAGACCAAGAACCGACCAATTCTGGACAGGGTAACAACTAACTAAAAACAGTCAAATAGTGTGGCTTGAAAATAACTCCATTAAGAAACGGGTCCTCCCTCCTGAAACCCAAAGAATAGAAAAGTATCAAGGACAGGGCTGGTAAACAGACTTCACCCATATGCCAAAGGCAAAGGGCATCTGATACCTCCTGGTGTGGGTAAATTATTCTTTCACTAATTGGGTAGAAGCATTTCCATGCTGTACAGAAAAAACCTCTGAGTTAGTAAAAGGTCTAGTTAATGAAATAACTCCCTGCTTTGGCCTACCTAAGCATCTCCAAACTGACAACGACCCCTCATTTAAAACAGCTGTCACCCAGAGGGGCCAAAGGCTCTAGGCATACAGTATCAGTGTATACTGGTACATACAGTACAGTGCTTGGATGCCCCAGTCCTCAGGGAAGGTAGAGAAAAAATTATCAAAAGATAACTCAGAAAACTGTCCCAGGAAATTCCCCTTCCTTGAGTCACTCTTCTTCCCATAACTTTACTACAGGTAAGCAATATCCCTTCAAAGTTAGGCTTGAGCCCTTTTGAAATGCTGTATGGACGGCCTTTCCTTACAAATGACTTCCTTTTAGACCAATAAAACCTCTGAATTGGTTAAGCATGTAACCTCCCTAGCTCACTTCCAACAGGAATTAATCAACTAGTGCAGGTGGCCCAGCACCAGGAAAGAGGACCACCTTTATTTAACCCAGGAGATTCAGTACTGGTGAAGGCTAATTCCTCTCTCCATTTTTAAGCCCAAGTTGGGAGGCACCTCACACTGTTCTTGTCTCTACCTCCTTGGCAGTAAAAGTTACAGGAATCGACTCCTGGATACATCACAATCGAGTCAAGGTTTGGAGAACTGAAGGAGAAGTCCCTGACAGCTCAGAACACCCTCAATATCACTGTGAAGAAACAGAGAATCTCAAGCTGAGAATCACGAAATATAAGTAAATGAGTGACGACTACTCATTCTACTTAGTCCCACCTTCATCCTACCAGATACTCTCAGTTATATCCACCTTTCCCTTTGAGATTTGCCACCAGATATTAGAACTCCTCTTTGACGCATACTTGCAGGGGGATTTAGAATATCTGTGGGGTTACATTTGTAGCTTCATAGACTCACGGGGAAATTCTATATCCTGGTGAATAAAATTGTAAATAATTTACTGTATTACAATTGCAGGAACTGCTATGCTCACTCAACGGTTTGCAGTGGGACTATATACTGTGGCACCTGCACAATGGAATTCTAGACAAATAATTCTAGTTGCTCTAATATTGTGCCTGATTATCACCTTTATAGCAGGCCTAATAATTACAGGAAAAAGACAAATATGAGGGCCTAGTTGCTCAAACTTTTCTTCCTCCTCCTAATAGTGCAGGTTAATCTCCTGAACCTGATAGCCCAACAGATCTAGCGCCTAGCCTTAGCAGTCAATCTAACTTCATGTTATAGCTGTACTTCAGATTCGCCATCAGTTGAAGTATTACCACTATCATTAGAAGATTTAGCCAACGTTAACACTGAAGTTACCCTAGTCACTCAGTCCAATGCAACTTATCCTGATGAGCAAGTAAAAAATGTATGTCTCCCAATCATATCACAAGTTATACAGGATGGCCCAGACCTGAATTTTACAGAAACTGCACCTCTTGTAAGAGTCTTTTGCACTGTACTTCCGAGGCACACATTACCCATTTGTTTCACGTCCTTGAGAACAAAAGGAACTTACCTGGGAACCTTGTCCAACTGCTCATATGAAGTCTTTCTTAGTTGGACAACTCAGGAAAGGTAATGCCGCTCTTCAAAAAAGAGAAGCAAATGATATCTTAAAGTAAGAAAGCAACACTAGTTCCTTCTCCTTATATACCCAATTTCAAGGTGACCTCAGTTTACTGTAACACCAACACTTCCTGCATTTCTACGGTTTGGTACTAGTGTTAATCGATAACTCACCTTTATCCTTAGCCCAAACAGTTAGCCTGGGGAATACAAAGAATGTTACTAAAATTCCACCCCAATCATGTGTTCATCTCCAACATTCGGGCAGAATTTGCCTCCATATGGGAGGACCTCACTGAAAACTACCTAAGTGCATGGGACACCCCCAACCTCCCCGGAAATTAGAGCTGGCCTTCTGGGGATATCAAGTGTCCTTAGATCCGAAACAGGAACTATACTTCATATGAAGAAACGTGGGATATGTGAGCTTGCTAAGTCAATGGAGGGAGCCTGTGGTGTTGCAGTAATACTTCCAAAAGTATCCTATGCCAATGCCTCTACATAATTCCCATTCCTTATAAAACATACCCACGCTGTAGCAAAAAGGGCAGCTCATGTAATTCTACTCCCTTTAGCACCATTGTGACTGGACTCCTGGGAACCACCCTCAGGTCCATCTCTCTACATTTAACCTCTCAGCAAACCAAGGTGCTAGTTGAAATTATGGCTGCCACTCAGAAACAACAACGGAAAATAGACTCACTCACAGGTGTCACCTTGCAAAATTGAAGAGGACTGGACCTCCTAATGGCAAGTCAGGGATGAAAGTATTTTTCTTAAGAAAGAGTATTGCTTCTATATTAATGCTTCTGGTAAAGTACAGCAACATCTAGCAGAAGCAACCAATATTATCACCCATTTGCAGCAGTACAACCCATCTAAATGGCTCACAGGTATCAGACAAACTCTGCTGTCAAGGTTATGTCCTATAGTGCCCCCACTGATAATGGTAGTCTTAATACTCATATTCGGACCCTATCTTCTAAACCTCCTTGTAAAGTTTATCTCTTCTTGCCTAGAAACCATCAAGTTTCAGATGGTGCTGCAAATGGAGCCAAAAATGAAACCACCCTTCTACAGGGAACACTTAGATCCACCCAGAAGGAGCCCTGGCTGCTGTTGCCATACAATGCCCCTCTCCAGCAGGAAGTAGCCAGAAGAAGTCATCACCCAATTCCCCCTAACAGCAGTTAGGGATTTCATTCCTGAGGGGAGGGAATATGTTATAGGAGATAGAAAGAAATGATTTAGGCAGATAGATAGGGTAGAGAGAGTTCCCAGCAGAAAACTTTCCTCCTAACAAAAAGCAGGTCAGAAATAGCTCCCTTTCTAACCTCAAGCAGTTCAAAGAAATCACTTCTCTTCTAACACAGAACAGCCTAGACGATCAGGCTATAAAACACAGATAAGCAATTCGGGCACAGAGCGGGGTTTTCTGGGTAATCACCAAAATTCACATATGTACAATGGGCCCCAGTAAAAAGAGTGGGCCCTAATAAGCACATTCGTTTACTACAACTTGGCAACCCATTCAGGACCTCTTTCGTGACAGATAGCTGTTCTTTCCTTTTGCCTATTAAACTCCCACTCCAATCTCAGCATGTGTGTGGATCCACTTCCTTGATTTCCTCAGCTGTGAGGCCAAGAACCTTGGTATTTATTCCCAGACAACAAAGCCATTTTATTTGAGTTCTCCTTAAGCTCTACCTATCAGCAGAGAAGATGCACTTTGAGCTATTTTCCATTATGCAATAATAATGATAAATCCAAACATATAAGTAGAATTTACTGTGTCCCTGGGACTGTTCTAAGCACCATATACATAAATTTACTTCTTTCCACAAAACCTTGAGGTAGATATAATTATTCCCATTTTACAGATAAGAAAACTGAGACTCAAAGAGATTTAGTGAATTCCCTGAGGTCAAACAGTTGACAAATGTTTCCAAATGCTCCTTCAGGGGAGGGCTGAAGATTCTAGCTAACATAGTGACTGGGTGGTCAAGTCTGTCTCATTTTAAAAGTCCATTTTGCTGTAGATCTAAAACTATTAATATGTTGTCTAATCGGTTTTATCACTCACTAAAGCAATATTGTTATTTTCCAAATAATTGTCTCTTGAGACTTATGCCTAAATTGTTCTATACTCGGAAGTACAGAGCCACAATAAGCCAGGCTTATTGACCACCCAAGTCAAACATTTAGAGGCCAGAGCTCAGGAAGAGCAACACACATAGAAAATGAGTTTTCAGTGCTGAGTAGCAACACCTCACCCCTCCAGAAACAAAAGACCCACAGAAATGTTTCACTTTCCGAAGAGGACATTTTAAACCAGTTATGTCCCATTGAAATATCTGCAGTAATAGACATGTTCTACATCTGTGCTGTCTAATGCAGCAGCCACTAGCCACGTTTAGCTACTGAGCACATAAAATGTTGTTAAGGCAATTGAGAAGCTAATTTTTACTTCAATTCAATGTTAATTACTTTAAATGTGAATGTTCCTCCTGAAGGGGCCTGAAGATACCAGCTAATACAGTGACTGGATAAACAAGTCTGTCTAGACCCAAAAGTTCATTTTGCTGCAGTGCTACTATATTTGAACAGTGCCATTTTGTACCTTCATCATATTTCTCAAACTACTTTTGATAATCCTTTTACTCTCATCAAATACACATTAGATTAGAATTCCCTCATCTTTTTTCCTAGAGATTGATAAACCTCATTCATACCCATTTTTACTACCATCACTTTGATCTCAAAAACTGAGGGATCTTTTCTAGTCTAAATCTAATTTTTCAGCTGTGCTATGGATTTCATTTTTTTGTGCCTTCTCAGAGACCTTCCTCATATTTTCTTCTCTCTCTCATCTCTGTGTTAGAGAAGATTTTAGCCAAAGGATAGAGACAGGAAAATGTTGGGCTAATTTGTCTTTTTTGGGGCTGGAAATATTGTGATTTCTACATTCAACATACTGTTCTCAGGTATGCTAAGATGCATATATATGGGATGTTATCTAATACTATGGGCTTTTGTTAAAAAACAAATATGTGGGATGTTATCTAATACTGTGGGCTCTTGAGGGGTAGAGTCATAGACTTTATCTTAAAATGACCCGAAAACTCCATGTACGTTATGCTGACCCTTAAACATTAAGATCTATCCATTGTTTTAGATCATCCTCTGTTCCTACCGGTAGAATCTGTTTTTATGGCAGGTATTTTAAGGAGCCTCTAGCCACATCGAGTCTGAATTAAGTGGTCAGCTAGTTGGTGTCAGTCTTTCAGGGAGTCTTCAATGCTCTTTTAGGGCAGATATTTATTTCCACTGCCCCACAATTACTAGAGCAAAAACCAGATACATCATATGAACCAGATCCTTGAAGAATATGTCCATGAAAACAAATCCTCCAGGGAGTATTACAGAGTTATTTCTTTCTCTGGGGCCAGAATTTATATATGACCAACACCTCATGGGCATGGTTGTAGCAGGATATTAAATGGAAACTTTTGAACAAAGCAACAGAATACATGAGGTGCTACAGTGAAGGAAGTTCTAGACCATATGCAGAATTGCATAGAAAACAGCCAAAACTCATTTATAAAAACCTCAAACTCCCACACTCACATCAGGGTTATGAACAAGTAGAAGAATGGAGAGTCAGAGGATTTTGTGAAGAAGTTCTTGGGAGACAATTTGGTGGATTGTGGTGACCCACACACCTACCCTCAATCTCCCTTACCTCTTTCTCTGCCCTCTCCCCTGCACACAGGAAAGACTGAAAACCGCAGAATGATAACAAGCTGGAAAAGCAGGAAACAACAGGGCAAAGGAAAAGGAAGCCCACATTCCCCTTCCCTCCGTCAGTAGCCAGCTAGATGAAGGCTTCCACTGATGGAGGTGAGATGATTCTATGTTGAAGTCAAATTTCGAGCTGAGATTATTATCTAAGGCATATTACATGACTGGCTTAAGAATTTGTTTGCCACTTTAAAAGGTCAGAGAACTGCCCAGGCACAGTGGCTCATGCCTGTAATCTTAACACTTAGAGAGGCCGAGATGGGAGGATCAAGTGAGCCCAGGAGTTTGAGGCCAGCCTGGTCAACATTGTGAGACCCACATTTTTAAATAGAAAAAAAGAAAAGAAAATTAAAGGGCTAAAACTTAAAAATAAAATAAGATAAAAGATGTGAAGATTTTTCTTTTAGAAGAGTAACGAGACAGATGGTGTCATGAAACCTGGGTTTCATCCAAACACTGTCAAATGTTTCCATTAAGGTAAGTGCCCTTCAGAGTCAGCTGTGGACAGTTCTGTGGTGTACAATTACTATGTCTGTGGTCTCAGTACAATCAAGGATAGCTCTGCCTTTCATTCTCAAGAGTATGTCATGTTGGACAATAAATTTTATAGTCAGTCTGTTTTGGGCATATGTCTTGTGGAAGTCGGTGAATTTACAAAATGGCAGATTCATTGGAAACCCAATGGCCAAATCACCAATTTATCTTTTCCTTTTAATATTTCACTGGCTTTAATTTTATTTTCAAAACAGCATTATGTTTTGCTTGCCAAAGTAAGTAAGAATAATTAAATTTCTACAGACAGGGGTAGGATTACTCCCACTGGGCTGATTTAATAGGACAGCAGAAGACCAAAGTAAAGCTGTTTTTTAGATTATATGGTATATTATATTATATAGTCATAGTCCCCAGGCTTTCCCAGACACCTTCCTGTCAGACCTTGCCAAGTTCCCTGCTGCAGCACACTCTAGGCAAAAACCCAGCATCCAATAAAGCCTCACAGAAAAACATGCCTCTCTGAGAGCAGAAGATAATTCAGGCAAAGGCACAAAGTGCTACACAGTAGAAGACCACGTTCATGATCTACACCAAATGTGTGGTATTATTGATCTCATCACTTTCTTGCCTAAATTCACCTACTTTGTATGTTAACCTTGTTTTTCTTCACTGTTATCCTGTTTTGGATACCAGCGCCTATGTTCTGTAATGGACATACAACTTCAGTGCCTGGCTAGATTATGGGCTTGAGGAACATGACAAGGGCCTGCTTCCCTCCTCAGACACACTCAAGATCAGTCACATTATGGTGGAGAGAGCAAGGGCAAGAGAGCGATTGTGTCCTTCCTGGCAAGCCAGTCTCCTGGAGGCTCTGGGCTGTAGGTTAAAAGGGCTCTGTGAGATGTGTTAAACTGCTAGATTCAAATAATCTTTACAGCCATCTTTGTTTAACTCTTTATTCCTCTGGTAACCTCTTTGTAATAATTTTCCAATCCAATCTCATCAGATTTTGCATTCATTATGTATCTATTTACACTTTTGGCCCTATGAAATGTTTTTTTCATCCCACCTGTGGATCTCAGAACTACCTTGGCTAATACTGCTTCAGAATCTCTACTTACACTCAAATAACCTATAACCCAGAGGTGCATTCCCATGATCAGGGCTGTCACACACTTTTCTCATCTATGCCTCAAGGACAAGATCTGAGCTGAGTCAGGGAGGCATGGCAGGCAGAGAGACATAAGAGAAGACAACTTCAAGAAATGTGAGCATTTTCGGAACTGCTGTAACATAGGGTGGATGCAAAGGTAATGCATTCAACACATTTTCCTCACTTGAATTTTGTTTATTTTCAGTTCTGTCTGAAGCCAGGATTTATGTTCCTCTTTTTCTAAATTATAGCTTACAGGCCAGCTTTCAGTGGCCTTTCTATTTGTTGGCTATAATTCAATCTTGAAGTTACTAAAATTGATTTTCCTTTTCCAAGAAAAATATATTCTTTTTAATAAAGCAATATGAAAGTTAAACAAAGGTCAACCAGTAATTGAATGGCTTTCTGAGATAACCAGTTAGAATGTAATGGCTGGCATCATTTCCGATATGTGAAAGAAGCAATGAAAACTGATGTTTTGTGGTTTGTTTGCTAGATGAGAGAAAATTATGTTTACACTGCTTTGTTAAGAGTAATGATTGAGGGAAAGCACTTATAGGAAGTACTTTATTTTCCTCTAGATTCCAATTTCAAAGATATCAAGGTCATTCCTAGTTCAATTCTCTGAATTAAATGATGATGGTAATCAGTGGATCATTTATTGCTTGTATCATTGGAGATGTAATACTTGACTGCTGGAGTGAGGAAGGTGCTTTGGCTTCATTGGCCTGGAGTCTTTTTGTCAAAGACAATCTGGTGCTCTGATGGAATTAAACAAGAGCATTTCAGTATTTCTCGGGGATCACATGATCAACTCACTTTCCAGCAACAACAACAAAACTGAATTTGTTGAATGAATCTTGTCTACAGATAAAAATGGTGGTCCTGCTACCTCTATCCATTCTTTACCTGTCTCCTGGGAAGTGTCAATTTAAGGAAGGGTTGCTGATTTGTTTGTGTATTGAAAGCAGCACAATTCGACTATGTAGCCAGCTTTTTCCTGAGTTGGTCAATTTAAAACCATACTAGAATCTTTCTTTCTTTCTTCGTGAGTTCTTTAGTTCTTTGCGGTGGGGGGGCGGGAGGGAGGGGGCTGGCGGTCTTCGGGCGTAGGCGGTCTGGCGTGCTGGGGGGAGGGAGGGAGTAGGGCGGCGGGCGGGGCGGAGGCTGTGTGTGCGACGTGCTGGAGGTTGAGGGGAGTGTAGGGCGGAATGCGGCGGACGGAAGTCATGACAGCAAAGGACGACCGGACGGCCGGGATTCTTTCTTTTTCCTTCCTTTCCTTCCTTACTTTCCCTTCTCCTCCTTACTTCCTTTCCTTCCTTCCTTCCTTCTTCCTTCCTTCCTTCTCTTTCTTTCTTCTCTTCTTTCTTTCTTTCTTCTTTCTTTCTTCTTTCTTCTTTCTTTCTTTCTTTCTTCTTCCTTCTTCCTTTCCTTCCTTCCTTCCTTCCTTCTTTTCTTTCTTTCTTTCTTTCTTTTCTTGGTGAATTTTCACTCTTGTTGCCCAGGCTGAAGTGCAATGGTACAATCTTGGCTCACCGCAACCTCCACCTCCCAGGTTAAAGCAATTCTCCTGCCTCAGCCTCTTGAGTAGCTGGGATTACAGGCATGTACCATCATGCCCAGCTAATTTTGTATTTTTAGTAGAGACAGGGCTTCTCTATGTTGGTCAGGCTGGTTGTACTCCCGACCTCAGGTGATCTGCCCACCTCTGCCTCCGAAAGTGCTATGACTACAGGCATGAGCCACCGCACCTGGCCTAGAATATTGTAAGCAGAGGATTAGATTATTTTTATCATGCAGTACAGCTGTCAAAAGAAATAGAGATGGAAACAGAGATGTTCAGCTCAGCTGTCTTGTTGCCTGCTTGCTTTGCTGGTATCACTGTCAAACCTCAGTTTCTTTGGAGTAATCTTTTAAAGCTATTTGTACATATTATGAGAACTATTTTAGTTAAAACCTGGTTGTCAAAGCCTTAAATCCACTTGAGTAACCCTTAAACTTTAGTGTGTTGAAATATACTTCTGTGCCCTCTGTGCTGTGGAACCATCATTCTTCCCTCTAGAATACCTCTCATTGTAGGAAAGCCTTAATGAACCTAATGACAGAATTAGGGTACAGAGTCAATCCATGTATTTAATGTTAGTAAATCTTCCCTCCTCCAAAAAAATCCTAATTAAAATATAAATATAAATATAAATGGAACTTTTAAAATTTCTTCTTACTCAGTGGCTTGTCACTGAGTGGATGTGTTTATCTGGATGAACATACCCCAAAGTGTTTGTGTTCTCTGAGCTTTCTGCTTTGTATCTACAATTTGGTATTGGTACTTTTGGAAAGTTCTTGACCATTATTACTTCAACTATTTCTTCTGTTCTATTCTTTCTTACTTCTTCATTTGATATTCCAATTACATATATGTTGTACCTTTTGAAATTATTCCACAATTCTCGAATACTCTATTCCTTTTTTGTGTTGTATTCTTTTTTCATTCTTTCTCCACTTTGCATTTTATTTGTGGAAATTTCTGTCAATAGCTCTTCCATTTATTTATGTTTCTTCTACTATCTAGTCTACTGATAAGGCTATCAAATACTTTTCATTTCTGTTACAGTGTTTTTTATTTCTAGCATCTCTTTTATATTCTTTCTTAGAGCTTCCATCTTTCTTTTTACATTACCCATCTGTTCTTGCACGTTGCCTACTTTTTCCACTAGAGCATTTAATATGTTAATCATAGTACTTTAAATTCCCTGTCTCATACTTTGAACAACTTTGTAATCTTCTTTGTAATCTCTAAATCTAGTCTGATGCTTGCTTTGTTTTTTCAGACTTTTTTTCTTGACTTTTAGCATGCTTTGTAATTTGTTACTGCTGTTGTTAAAAACCAGATAGACCTAAAGAAGACCTATTTTCCTGTCTTACTGTTTGACACATTATCTGATACATAGTAAGACGGGTAAATAGGTCTTCAGGGTGAAGTTTTATGTTAATTTGACTAGGAATTTGGCTGTGTTTAATGTCTTCTGTAGCTGTAAGTGCTAGAGCTTTCACATTAGTCTCATATCCTCTTTTTGGTTTCCCATGTTGGCTTTGGGGCTCTGTAAGGGTACTACCAAAATGGCCTCATTGTCTGGGGTAAATACCAAGGTTCCTGGTCTCATGGCCAAGAAAATCAAGGATGCGGATGCACACATACAGTGAGATTAGAGCAGTCATTTCATAGGCAAAAGGAAAGAACAGCTCTCTGTCACAGAGAAGGGTCCTGAATGGGTTGCCAAGTTCTAAAAATGTCAAGGTTTTTATAAATGGGCTCGTGAGGAGGAGGTGTCTTATCTTCCTAGGGCTGAAGAACTGGTTAGGACCAGGTGTGCTATCTGCATAGAGTAGAGTCTGTATCAGCCCCCACTCCATTCTTTGATCATTTAGGCAGACTCTTAGTTTACACTGCTCTGCACCACTTATCTGCATATGCTAAAAAGGGAGGGAGAGTTTCTGTGCGTATTCCCAGGCACCTTCTTGCAGCTGCAGTTATCTATCCCATGCATGCTTCCACCTTTCCTATCTTAGTGTGTCTACAGAAAGGGAAAGGGATGTGCTTATGAAGGCCCACTGTTTTTACTGGAACCCATCATATGTATAGTGAAGTTTGGTGATTACCCAGGTGACACCCCACTCTGTGTCTGAATTGCTCATCTGTGTTTTACAGCCTGATCTTCCAGGCTGCTCTTTGTTAGAAAAGAAGTGATTTCTCAAGGTCAAGAGATCAAGACCATCCTGGCCTTTATTTCACATGGTGAAAGCCTGTCTCTACTAAAAATACAAAAATTAGCTGGGCATGGTGGCACATGACTGTAATCCTAGCTACTCAGGAGGCTGAGGCAGGAGAATCACTTGAACCTGGTAGACAAAGTTGCCAGTGAGCTGAGATTGTACCACTGCACTCCAGGCTGGAGACAGAGCGAGACTCCATTAAAAAAAAAGAGAGACAGCGAGAGAGAGAGAGAAGTGATTTCTTTGAACTGTGTGTGGTTAGAAAGGGAGCAATTTCTGAGCTGCTTTTTGTTAGAAGGGAACTTTTCTGCCTGAGACTCTCTTCACCGTAACTATCTACCTAAATTATTTCTTTCTATCTCATATCCTATATCATATTTCCTCCCTCAGGAATGGAATCCCTAACTGCTGTTAGGGGAGTTGGGTGACGACTTCTGGCTACTTCCTGCTGGAGAGGGACGTTGTATTGGAACAGCAGCCAGGGCTACTCCTGGGGTTAATCCAAGGGTCCCTGGTAAAAAGGCATCTTCATTTTGGGCTCCATTTGTGGCACCATGTCAGGCTTGATGGTTTCTAGGTGAGAAGAAATAAACTATACAAGGAGGTTTAGAAGATAGGGTTTGAATATGAGTATGAAGACTACCATTATCAGTGGGAGCACTATAGGCCATAACCATGACAGCAGAGTTTATTTGATACCAGTGAGCCATTTAGATGTGTTGTACTAGTGTAAGTGGGTGATAATATTGGTTGCCTCAACTAGATGTTGCTGTACTTTACCAGAAGCATTAATATAAAAGGAACATTTGTCTTTGAGAAAACATACATTTTCCTTTGAACTTGTTAGTAGGGAATAATTTTAGGTTTAGGTCATTTTTTATAATTTCTGATATGATTGGGAGAAATACTATTGGGTGAATAAAATAATTTTAGTGTTAATCTTGGCTATCCCTTTTCTTTAATTATTAAATTCTTTTATGACTTCCACAAACCGTTTTACAACATCCTTAAACTTTCTGACTTGCTTTAAGCATTCTTCCTTTAAACAAGCAGTCTTTTCCTTTTAGGACAAGAATTTGCCATAAGAGATCCTTCCTTATATAAAATCTCTTTCTTTATAACCTTCTTTTCATACGTAGACAACATCATATTAACAATTTTCAACAGCAAGGACTTCATGTCTAAAACACCAAAAGCAACAGTAACAAAAGCCAAAATTGACAAATGGGATCAAATTAAACTAAAGAGCTTCTGCACAGCAAAAGAAACTACCATCAGAGTGAACAGGCAACCTACAGAATGGGAGAAAATTTTTGCAATCTACTCATCTGATAAAGGGCTAATATCCAGAACCTACAAAGAACTCAAACAAATTTACAAGAAAAAAACAACCCCATCAAAAAGTGGACAAAGGATATGAACAGACATTTCTCAAAAGAAGACATGCATACAGCCAACAGACACATGAAAAAATGCTCATCATCACTGGCCATCAGAGAAATGAAATCAAAACCACAATGAAATACCATCTCACACCAGTTAGAATGGCAATCATTAAAAAGTCAGGAAACAACAGGTGCTGGAGAGGATGTGGAGAAATAGGAACACTTTTACACTGTTGGTGGGACTGTAAGCTAGTTCAACCATTGTGGAAAACAGTATGGCAATTCCTCAAGGATCTAGAACTAGAAGTACCATATGACCCAGCCATCCCATTACTGGGTATATACCCAAAGGATTATAAATCATGCTGCTATAAAGACACATGCACATGGATGTTTTATTATTATTATTATTATTATTATTATTATTTTATTGTACTTTAAGTTCTAGGGTACATGTGCATAACGGGCAGGTTTGTTACATATGTATATTTGGGCCATATTGGTGTGCTGCACCCATCAACTCATCAGCACCCATCAATTCATCATTTATATCATGTATAACTCCCCAATGCAATCCCTCCCCCCTCCCCCCTCCCCATGATAGGCCCCAGTGTGTGATGTTCCCCTTCCCGAGTCCAAGTGATCTCATTGTTCAGTTCCCACCTATGAGTGAGAACATGCGGTGTTTGGTTTTCTCTTCTTGTGATAGTTTGCTAAGAATGATGGTTTCCAGCTGCATCCATGTCCCTACAAAGGACGCAAACTCATCCTTTTTTATGGCTGCATAGTATTCCATGGTGTATATGTGCCACATTTTCTTAATCCAGTCTGTCACAGATGGACATTTGGGTTGATTCCAAGTCTTTGCTATTGTGAATAGTGCCGCAATAAACATACGTGTGCATATGTCTTTGTAGTAGAATAATTTATAATCCTTTGGGTATATACCCAGTAGTGGGATGGCTGGGTCATATGGTACATCTAGTTCTAGATCCTTGAGGAATTGCCATACTGTTTTCCATAATGGTTGAACTAGTTTATAATCCCACCAACAGTGTAAAAGTGTTCCTATTTCTCCACATCCTCTCCAACACCTGTTGTTTCCTGATTTTTTAATGCTTGCCATTCTAACTGGTGTGAGATGGTATCTCATTGTGGTTTTGATTTGCATTTCTCTGATGGCGAGTGATGATGAGCATTTTTTCATGTGTCTGTTGGCTGTATGAATGTCTTCTTTTGAGAAATGTCTGTTCATATCCTTTGCCCACTTTTTGATGGGGTTGTTTGTTTTTTTCTTGTATATTTGTTTGAGTTCTTTGTAGATTCTGGATATTAGCCCTTTGTCAGATGAGTAGATTGCAAAAATTTTCTCCCATTCTGTAGGTTGCCTGTTCACTCTGATGGTAGTTTCTTTTGCTGTGCAGAAGCTCTTTAGTTTAATTAGATCCCATATGTCAATTTTGGCTTTTGCTGCCAGTTGCTTTTGGTGTTTTAGACATGAAGTCCTTGCCCATGCCTATGTCCTGAATGGTACTACCTAGATTTTCTTCTAGGGTTTTTATGGTATTAGGTCTAACATTTAAGTCTCTAATCCATCTTGAATTAATCTTCGTATAAGGAGTAAGGAAAGGATCCAGTTTCAGCTTTCTACTTATGGCTAGCCAATTTTCCCAGCACCATTTATTAAATAGGGAATCCTTTCCCCATTTCTTGTTTCTCTCAGGTTTGTCAAAGATCAGATGGCTGTAGATGTGTGGTATTATTTCTGAGGACTCTGTTCTGTTCCATTGGTCTATAGCTCTGTTTTGGTACCAGTACCATGCTGTTTTGGTTACTGTAGCCTTGTAGTATAGTTTGAAGTCAGGTAGCGTGATGCCTCCAGCTTTGTCCTTTTGACTTAGGATTGTCTTGGCAATGTAGGCTCTTTTTTGGTTCCATATGAACTTTAAAGCCGTTTTTTCCAATTCTGTGAAGAAACTCATTGGTAGCTTGATGGGGATGGCATTGAATCTATAAATAACCTTGGGCAGTATGGCCATTTTCACGATATTGATTCTTCCTATCCATGAGCATGGTATGTTCTTCCATTTGTTTGTGTCCTCTTTGATTTCACTGAGCAGTGGTTTGTAGTTCTCCTTGAAGAGGTCCTTTACATCCCTTGTAAGTTGGATTCCTAGGTATTTGATTCTCTTTGAAGCAATTGTGAATGGAAGTTCATTCCTGATTTGGCTCTCTGCTTGTCTGTTACTGATGTATAAGAATGCTTGTGATTTTTGCACATTAATTTTGTATCCTGAGACTTTGCTGAAGTTGCTTATCAGCTTAAGGAGATTTTGGGCTGAGACAATGGGGTTTTCTAAATATACAATCATGTCATCTGCAAACAGGGACAATTTGACTTCTTCTTTTCCTAACTGAATACCCTTGATTTCCTTCTCTTGCCTGATTGCCCTAGCCAGAACTTCCAACACTATGTTGAATAGGAGTGGTGAGAGAGGGCGTCCCTGTCTTGTACCAGTTTTCAAAGGGAATTTTTCCAGTTTTTGCCCATTCAGTATGATATTAGCTGTGGGTTTGTCATAAATAGCTCTTATTATTTTGAGGTACGTTCCATCAATACCGAATTTATTGAGCGTTTTTAGCATGAAGGGCTGTTGAATTTTGTCAAAAGCCTTTTCTGCATCTATTGAGATAATCATGTGGTTCTTGACTTTGGTTCTGTTTATATGCTGGATTATGTTTATTGATTTGTGAATGTTGAACCAGCCTTGCATCCCAGGGATGAAGCCCACTTGATCATGGTGGATAAGCTTTTGGATGTGCTGCTGAATCCGGTTTGCCAGTATTTTATTGAGGATTTTTGCATCGATGTTCATCAGGAATATTGGTCTAAAATTCTCTTTTTTTGTTGTGTCTCTGCCAGGCTTTGGTATCAGGATGATGTTGGCCTCATAAAATGAGTTAGGGAGGATTCCCTCTCTTTCTATTGATTGGAATAGTTTCAGAAGGAATGGTACCAGCTCCTCCTTGTACCTCTGGTAGAATTCAGCTGTGAATCCATCTGGTCCTGGACTTTTTTTGGTGGGTAGGCTATTAATTGTTGCCTCAATTTTAGAGCCTGCTATTGGTCTATTCAGGGATTCAACTTTTTCCTGGTTTAGTCTTGGGAGAGTGTAAGCGTCCAAGAAATTATCCATTTCTTCTGGATTTTCTAGTTGATTTGCGTAGAGGTGTTTATAGTATTCTCTGATGGTAGTTTGTATTTCTGTGGGGTCGGTGGTGATATCCCCTTTATCATTTTTTATTGCATCTATTTGATTCCTCTCTCTTTTCTTCTTTATTAGTCTTGCTAGCGGTCTGTCAATTTTGTTGATCTTTTCAAAAAACCAACTCCTGGATTCATTGATTTTTTGGAGGGTTTTTTGTGTCTCTATCTCCTTCAGTTCGGCTCTGATCTTAGTTATTTCTTGCCTTCTGCTAGCTTTTGAATGCATTTGCTCTTGCCTCTCTAGTTCTTTTAATTGTGATGTTAGAGTGTCAATTTTAGATCTTTCCTGCTTTCTCTTGTGGGCATTTAGTGCTACAAATTTCCCTCTACACACTGCTTTAAATGTGTCCCAGAGATTCTTGTATGTTGTATCTTTGTTCTCATTGGTTTCAAAGAACATCTTTATTTCTGCCTTCATTTCATTATGTACCCAGTAGTCATTCAGGAGCAGGTTGTTCAGTTTCCATGTAGTTGAGTGGTTTTGATTGAGTTTCTTAGTCCTGAGTTCTAGTTTGATTGCACTGTGGTCTGAGAGACAGTTTGTTATAATTTCTGTTCTTTTACATTTGCTGAGGAGTGCTTTACTTCCAATTATGTGGTCAATTTTGGAATAAGTGCGATGTGGTGCTGAGAAGAATGTATACTCTGTTGATTTGGGGTGGAGAGTTCTACAGATGTCTATTAGGTCTGCTTGATGCAGAGATGAGTTCAATTCCTGGATATCCTTGTTAACTTTCTGTCTCGTTGATCTGTCTAATGCTGACAGTGGAGTGTTGAAGTTTCCCGTTATTATTGTATGGGAGTCTAAGTCTCTTTGTAAGTCTCTAAGGACTTGCTTTATAAATCTGGGTGCTCCTGTATTGGGTGCATATATATTTAGGAGAGTTAGCTCTTCCTGTTGAATTGATCCCTTTACCATTATGTAATGGCCTTCTTTGTCTCTTTTGATCTTTGATGGTTTAAAGTCTATTTTATCAGAGACTAGGATTGCAACCCCTGCTTTTTTTTGTTCTCCATTTGCTTGGTAGATCTTCCTCCATCCCTTTATTTTGAGCCTATGTATGTCTCTGCATGTGAGATGGGTCTCCTGAATACAGCAGACTGATGGGTCTTGACTCTTTATCCAGTTTGCCAGTCTGTGTCTTTTAATTGGAGCATTTAGTACATTTACATTTAAGGTTAATATTGTTATGTTTGAACTTGATCCTTCCATTATGATATTAACTGGTTATTTTGCTCGTTATTTGATGCAGTTTCTTCCTAGCCTTGATGGTCTTTACATTTTGGCATGTTTTTGCAATGGCTGGTACCGGTTGTTCCTTTCCATGTTTAGGGCTTCCTTCGGGGTCTCTTGTAAGGCAGGCCTGGTGGTGACAAAATCTCTAAGCATTTGCTTATTTGTAAAGGATTTTATTTCTCCTTCACTTATAAAACTTAGTTTGGCTGGATATGAAATTCTGGGTTTAAAATTCTTTTCTTTAAGAACGTTGAATATTGGCCCCCACTCTCTTCTGGCTTGTAGAGTTTCTGCCGAGAGATCTGCTGTTAGTCTGATGGGCTTCCCTTTGTGGGTAACCCGACCTTTCTCTCTGGCTGCCCTTAAGATTTTTTCCTTCATTTCAACTTTGGTGAATCTGGCAATTATGTGTCCTGGAGTTGCTCTTCTCGAGGAGTATCTTTGTGGCATTCTCTGTATTTCCTGAATTTGAATGTTGGCCTGCCCTACTAGGTTGGGGAAGTTCTCCTGGATGATATCCTGAAGAGTGTTTTCCAACTTGGTTCCATTTTCCCCCTCACTTTCAGGCACCCCAATCAGATGTAGATTTGGTCTTTTTACATAATCCCACACTTCTTGCAGGCTTTGTTCATTTCTTTTTCTTCTTTTTTCTTTTGGTTTCTCTTCTCGCTTCATTTCATTCATTTGATCCTCAATCGCTGATACTCTTTCTTCCAGTTGATCGAGTTGGTTACTGAAGCTTGTGCATTTGTCACGTATTTCTCATGTCATGGTTTTCATCTCTGTCATTTCGTTTATGACCTTCTCTGCATTAATTAGTCTAGCTGTCAATTCTTCCACTCTTTTTTCAAGATTGTTAGTTTCTTTGCGCTGGGTAAGTAATTTCCTCCTTTAGCCCTGAGAAGTTTGATGGACTGAAGCCTTCTTCTCTCATCTCGTCAAAGTCTTTCTCTGACCAGCTTCGATCCGTTGCTGGCGATGGGCTGCACTCCTTTGCAGGGGGAGATGTGCTCTTATTTTTTGAATTTCCAGCTTTTCTGCCCTGCTTTTTCCCCATCTTTGTGGTTTTATCTGTCTCTGGTCTTTGATGATGGTGACGTACTGATGGGGTTTTGGTATAGGTGTCCTTCCTGTTTGATAGTTTTCCTTCTGACAGTCAGGACCCTCAGCTATAGGTCTGTTGGAGATTGCTTGAGGTCCACTCCAGACCCTGTTTGCCTGGGTATCAGCAGCAGAGGTTGCAGAAGATAGAATATTGCTGAACAGCGAGTGTACGTGTCTGATTCTTACTTTGGAAGCTTCCTCTCAGGGGTGTACTCCACCCTGTGAGGTGTGGGGTGTCAGACTGCCCCTAGTGGGGGATGTCTCTCAGTTAGGCTACTCAGGGGTCAGTGACCCACTTGAGCAGGCAGTCTGTCCGTTCTCAGATCTCAACCTCCGTGTTGGGAGATCCACTGCTCTCTTCAAAGCTGTCAGACAGAGTCGTTTGCGTCTGCTCAGGCCTCTGCTGTTTCCCCTGTTGTTTTTTTTAGCTGAGCCCTGCCCCCAGAGGTGGAGTCTATAGAGACAGGCAGGTTTCCTTGAGCTGCTGTGAGCTCCACCCAGTTCGAGCTTCCCAGCGGCTTTGTTTACCTACTTAAGCCTCAGCAATGGCGGGCGCCCCTCCCCCAGCCTCGCTGCTGCCTTGCGGTTAGATCGCCGCAGACTGCTGTGTTAGCAATGAGGGAGGCTCCGTGGGCATGGGACCCTCCCGGCCAGGTGAGGGATATATTCTTCTGGTGTGCCCATTTGTTTAAAGCGTGGTATTGGGGTGGGAGTTACCTGATTTTCCAGGTGTTGTGTGTCTCAGTTCCCCTGGCTAGGAAAAGGGATTCCCTTCCCCCTTGCACTTCCCAGGTGAGGCGATGCCTCACCCTGCTTCAGCTCTCACTGGTCAGGCTGCAGCAGCTGACCAGCACCAATTGTCCAGCACTCCCTAGTGAGATGACCCCAGTACCTCAGTTGAAAATGCAGAAATCACCGGTCTTCCGTGTCGCTCGCGCTGGGAGTTGGAGACTGGAGCTGTTCCTATTCGGCCATCTTGCTCCGCCCCCCTGTTCAGCTTTCTTAAGGCTTAATTTAGCTATCTAGAAAATGAGCATTTTAGTCAATGATTAAAAGACATCTTGTTCTGACCAACTCTTCTGGTCTCTAGTCCCACAGAGTCTGCACACGGATGTTTATTGCGGCATTATTCACAATAGCAAAGACTTGGAATCAACCCAAATGTCCATCAGTGACAGACTGGATTAAGAAAATGTGGCACATATACACCATGGAATACTATGCAGCCATAAAAAGGATGAGTTTGTGTCCTTTTCAGGGACATGGATGCAGCTGGAAACCATCATTCTCAGCAAACTATCGCAAGAATAGAAAACCAAGCACCGCATGTTCTCACTCATAGGTAGGAATTGAACAATGAGATCACTTGGACTTGGGAAGGGGAACATCACACACCGGGGCCTATTATGGGAAGTGGGGAGGGGTGAGGGATGGCATTGGGAGTTATATCTGATGTAAATGATGAGTTGATGGGTGCTGACGAGCTGATGGGTGCAGCACACCAACATGGCACAAGTATACATATGTAACAAACCTGCATGTTGTGCACATGTACCCTAGAACTTAAAGTATAATAAAAAAAAAAGAAGTCATATCAAGCTTAGTGATAGTAACCTTTCCCTTTTTGTCCATAATCTATTGCCCCTGCTATAAGGATAATAATTAAATAAAATAACCTTGACTAAATCTTTCCTGCAATTGTTAATCCTGTAATAAAGATGACAATTAGAGAAAATATTATAGCCATTAGATTTTGACAACCAGAATTCCATATCGTGGGTGCCACAGTGTATAGTTCTATTGCAAATAGTAGAGTGAGTATAACAATTCTTGCAAGAGTGGCGTGATAGATAATTTCCATTTAAAATTTTACTTGCTGAGATATAGAGTTTCCCTCTGGGGTCCTATGAAGTTATAAATGCAATTCTATGAGTAATTAAAATTTCCTTGCAAATATCTGTTACAAAGAAGTTCTAATATTTGGTGGCGAATTTTGAGAGGGAAGTTAGAAAGAACAAAAAGGATTTAGTGAGGTAAAGATGGGACTGAGTAAGGCGAGTAGCCCTCAGTTACTTGTCTTGTGTGATTTTCAGCTTAACATCTTCTATTTCTTCACATTGATATTCAGGGTGTTCTCTGGGCTCTCGGGGGTTGCTCCCTCAGATTTTCAGGCTTTTACTTCAGTGTGATGTATTCAGAAGTTGATACCTGTAACTTTTATTGCCAAGTGGGAGAGAGCATTGAAAGAACAATGTAGGGCCCTTCCCAGCTTGGGCTTATGGAAGGAGAGCGAGGAAGAGAGAGTTTTTACTAAAACCAAATCGCCAGGGTTAAAAAACAGGTGGTTCTATTTCTTGGTGTTGGGCCTTTGCTAGTTGTGTTAATTCCTGTTGGAAATGAGTTAGAGAGGTTACATGCTTAACTAATTCAGAAGTTTCTCATCTAGTAGGATGTCATTTGTAAGGAAAGGCCATCCATACAGCATCTTGAAAGGGCTCAGGCTTAACTTTGAAGGGTTAATTTTTTTCCATAGTAAGGCCATAGTAGTAAGGGAAGAAGAGTGACCCAAGCAAGGTAAGTTTCCTGGGAGTTTTCTGAGGTGTATTTTGGTAATGTCATTTGTTTTCTATACCTTCCCTGAGAACTGGGACCTCCAAGCACAATGGAGATGTTACTGTATGCCTAGTGCCTTTGAGACTCCCTGGATGACAGCTGCTTTGAATGAGGGGCCATTGTCACTTTGGAGATGCTTAGGTGGACCAAAGCCAGGGGTTATTTCATTAACTAGCACTTTTATTACCTCACAGGATTTTTCTGTACAGCATTGAAATGCTTCTCTCCAGTTAGTGAAATAACCTACCCACACCAGGAGGTATTGAATGCCTTTTGTCTTTGGCATGTGGGTGAAGTCTATTTGCCAGTCTTCCCCGGAATAGCTTTCCATTCTTTGGGTTTGAGGAGGAAAGACCCGTTTGTTGAAGGAATTATTTTTAAGACAGCCTTTTCAAGCATTAACAACTTACTTGACTTTTTTAAAGGAAATAATCTCCTGAAAACAATCTCTGGGCACACTGATAAGTTTTATCCTTTCCCAGGTGAAAAATTTGGTTAAGGATTTTAAGGACTTTCCATCTTCTAGAGGCTGACAAGTGGATTCTGCCATTCTCTGACTATAGCTGTCCTGAAGGCTGGAAAGTGTACCCTCAAGAAGTGGCCCACTCCATTTCTGCAGGGGAATACTGAGGCTTAATTGTTGTTATGGAGTCTTCCCAGACTAGAGGGGCTTTAAGTGTATTGAGGCCCTGAGGCTTTCCTGCTGCTGTCTTAGTTTCCTCATCAGCTAACTTGTTTCCTTCAGCTATTTCATGTGTTTCCTTTTGATGTTCCTTACAATGCATCACTGCTACTTCTTGTGGAAGGAAAACTGAGGACAATACCCTGTTAACTTCCTGGTGATACTTTATAGTAGATCCATTAGTAGTAAGAAATATCTTTCCTTTTAAATGGCAGCATGCCCATGCAGAACTAAGAAAGCATAGTTGGAGTCAATGTAAATGTTACTAACATTTCCCTTGCTTAATTCAAGTATTCTTGTAAGGGCTATTAGTTCAGCTAATTGACTGCTTGTGTGTGGGGAGAGATGTAATTTAGAGTGACCGCTGCTTATCCTGCATTATGTAGCGCTTGCTTTACTGGCTGTTGGTTAGCTAAAGGCTCCCTCTAGAGGACAGTAATTCTGCCACATTATGTGGGGGTATAAACAGTGAAGTTATTTTCCACGGTTAATCTGGGGGCTTCTTTGACTAGTAGAGCCAATGTGGCAGTGGTTTGGAGACATGTGTAAATAATAGGTCCTCCTAACTGCAACTAAGGGGTTGAGAAAGATACTGGATTGTAATTTTTCCTGAGATGCCCTTTATGGTCATGCCTTGGGAAGAAGGGAGGCCTGGATTAGAGAGGAGAGGAGAGATAGTGACTGCAGTGTTTGGAAGGTCTATCTTCCTTCTTTCAATTGCTAGAATCAATGTGAGGCTCTGGTGCTATAATGGTAGTTTGACCTGCTAGAGCTGGAGGTTTGAGCCCCAGGACCCATTAATCTTACTGGACCATTTGTGAGACTGCTTCTGAACCCAGTGGCTTCTGTCTCTGGGGGCAGTTTGATCTCCAGTGATCTCCATCACAGGCTGGACAGGGTTGAAATGGCTTCTTTTTGCTGTTTGGGAACTCCTTTTTAAAGTGCCCTGGCTTGCCACACCTATAGCAATGAGCAGATGCACCTCAGGGATCCTGGACTTTGCAAGCCTGCAAAGCAGGTACTGGAGCCTCAGTCTGTCTTTTGTGCTTTCTCTCTCTCTCGGGCCTCCTCGTGGTCCTTATTATAAAAGACCAAAGTGGCCACCTTGAGGAGGTTCTTTAAGGTGCTGTTTGATCCTATAACTTGCTTTTGTAGTCCTTTTAATATTGGGAGCTGCCTTGTTCTTTAGAATGAGCTGTCCCTCAACTGAATCAGGGGATAAGGAAGTGTGCTTTATTAGTGCCTCTCCACCTTTCCATAAAGGCTGTGGGAGTCTCATTTGGCTTTTGGTTTATCATGGACAGTTTAGAGTAATTAAGAGGTTTGGCTCTAGTTCTTATAGGCCCTCTAAAATGCACATTAATAAGTGTTTTATTTTCCATTCATCTGCAGAGCTATTGGGGTTCCAATCAGGGTTGTTAAGAGAAACTACTTCCCTTCTTATTGGGAATGGTTGTTCTAACTTTTTCTCACCTTCTTTATCTCTGCTTTTCCTTTTTGGTGTATTATAGGAGATACATTGCTCATCTCTGAAATTCTCTGCTGCCTGTGAGCTGCTTGTTTTTCAGCTGAAGTAAGGGTTTGGCTTGGAAGCAGCATAGCATCTGTCCATGTGAGGTGAAACATCCGAGTTAAATTTTGGAAAGCTTCTATATATCTATCTATAAGGGTCATCAGAAAATCAGCCAAAGTCTTCCTTTACTTGCCTAAGGTCCTGTAATAAGAAGGGAACTTGAGGTGGCCTCAAATAAGGAGAATTCTCTGATGGTTGCCCCAGAAGTTGCTTTTCTAATTCTGGGAAATTATTCTCGATAGGCTTGCCTGATATGACAGTTAAAAAACTGGGTTGATCTTACAATGCTTGCAAAAGTTTAGTTAAAATCCCATGCTTTTGTGCCAAATAAAATGAGTCACTTTTCTCTTTAAGTTCCTGGGTTCAAAGGAGTTTGAGTATTTCAGAGTGCACTCCAGAGGGGTGCAAGCTGAAGTTGGTCTGTTACTAATCTAGAAAAAGAGACAAGAGAAGAGGCTTTCCTCAGTCTCCCTCTTCTTTCAGTATGACCCAGAGTGAAGAGGAAGATAGTGGGAGTGTCCCCCCAACTGTTTTCCTTCCTTGCTTCCCCAGGACCCTAGGGAATGTGTTAAATGTGTTACCTGTGGTTGTGGGTGTGACTCCCCAAGCCATGGAAATGGATGAACTAAGTGATGGGATTTAGTCACGATTTACCTACACAGCTTTAGTTATCTGCTTTTGATTCCCCTTTGACTTCCTAAACTTCTGTGACCCGTGTGACTCCTTGATGAATGGGTCTCAGGAGACACTACATAACAGTTGCATTTCAGCAATGTCTCTTAATAGAGGGAATGTACTGGACCGTGCTCTATATTCTGCTATTATGACCCAGACTAGAGAATTCATTCTTAAATGGTGGTTTCGGTTAACTTCCAGACACAGAATCCACTTTCTATTTAAATGACATTCTACTTGTAGGCAGAATAGGTGTCTCAAGAGAACAGAAGGGTCAAATGGTGGCCCTCCTGCTAATGGAGAGAGTATTGAGACTAAAATTTGGTTTTGGAGGACATTTTTCTGCTCACTGCTGAAAGCAGAGTTCTCTTGCTCGCAGAGGGGGAATAAAGTTTGGTCTCTAGCAGAGGGATGCAAAAGGGAGAAGAACTGGAAAACCCCCTGTCTGTAGGAAGTAACAAAAACAGGAATCCCTTGATCTGCATTCCTGATTTCTAAGGTGGTTGCTAAGCCTGCCTAATTGAATTATTTTCCAGGGCTTTAAAAACTCCTGCAGCAACACATACAGAGAGGGGATGGGAGACATTGTGACCACAGAAAGGAAAGGAGAAAAGTAAGATTTGCAATAGGAAAGCTTGTAGATGCTGTGGCCAACACTCGATTGTGCAGTCGGAGGCTGGGGTCAGTCCAGAAGCTTTTGGATAATGCCAGGGTGTAGCCCTGGCCAGAAATACTCAGTTACTCCAGGACCTTTTCCAGCCCCATGTGACAGCAAGGTTCTCTGTGAAAGGAAACTAGTTTAGAACAGAGCCAGCATTCCCAGCACCCTGAGGACACTGGGAGATTGACTAAGCCCTTCCCAGCAAGTCTCTCCTCTGAGTCAACAAGACTGGTAGCTTCTCCTGGTGGCTCCTTAATCAACTGTCAGATGCCTGGGTTTTTGATAGTTCTTTGAGAGGATAAAAAATGAGGACAAGAAGCCTTGAAAGTGAAAGTAGAGTCTGCTGCTATACTCACCCTTCAGAAGAATTTACCTTCAAATCCTGGATAAGACTCCAACTATAAAACAGCTTTGTTGTCTGGGTAAATACCGAAGTTCTTGGTCTCACAGCCAAGGAAATCAAGGATGTGGATGAACACGCAGAGTGAGATTAGAGCAGAAGTTTAATAGTCAAAAGGAAAGAACATCTCTCTGTCACAGAGATGGGTCCCGAATAGGTTTCCAAATTGTAGTAAAAATGTCAGGGTTTTTATCAATGGGCTAGTGAGGAGGGATTGTCTTATCTCTGTAGGGCCTGAAGAACTGATTAGGACCAGGTGTGCTATCTGCATAGAGCAGAGTCTCTATCAGCTCCCACTCCATTCTTTGACCTTGGAGGCAGACTCTTAGTTTATGCTTCTCTGTGCTGCTTATCTGCATGTGCTAAAAAGGGGAGGGAGAGTTTCTGTGCCTGTTCCCAGGCACCTTCTTGCAGCTGCAGGTATCTATCCCTTGCATACTTCCAGCTTTCCTATCTTAATTTGACTAAAGAAAGGGAAAAGAATGTGCTTATTAAGATCCACTGTCTTTATGGGGCCCATCATATGTACGTGAAGTTTGGTGATTACCCAGGAAACTCCTGGCTCTGTGCCTGAGTTGCTTATCTGTGTTTTACAGCCTGATCTTTCAGGCTGCTCTTTGTTAGAAGAGAAATGGTTTCTTTGAACTGCATGTGGTTACAAAGGGAGCAATTTCTGAGCTGCTTTTTGTTA
Source organism: Rhinopithecus roxellana (assembly GCF_007565055.1). Lineage (NCBI taxonomy): Eukaryota > Metazoa > Chordata > Mammalia > Primates > Cercopithecidae > Rhinopithecus > Rhinopithecus roxellana. Next base: position 93,475,105 of record NC_044550.1, read on the forward strand.
GAAGGAAAGTTTCTGCCTGGGACTCTCTTCTCCCTAATGATCTACCTAAATGACTTTTTTTTCTATCTCATGTATCAGTCCTTCTTAGAAAGAGTTTGCATCTCACAACTCTTTCAGCAGTAACTCACTGTTCCTATAGGGGAGCAGTGTAGGTAGGTAGTAGGTGTGGCAGAGGGGGATCATTCTATAATTTTAGGAATACACTTCACTCTTTTAGTGGACATCTGTTTTTGGCCGGTTATTTTCCCACGTGTTTCTTAGATTTTTTTCTTCTTCATGTGAGACAAAAGTCTAGAAGGGACTAGAGTGAAATGTCATTTCCCTCTTTGATATAAGGCCCTGCTAAAGTTTTTTCACCTGGAGAGTATATCTTTGTTATGTAGGGGACACTGGGCATTTTTTCCACAACTGTTACTCTACCCTTTTCCCTGATAGAGTCACAAGGGAATCTTTCTCAACTCTTCATCATGAAATCAGTTTTAAAAAATCTCGGGCCTTTTGTGGGGAGGGGACAAGGGGAGGGATAGCATTAGGAGATATACGTAATATAAATGACGAGTTAATGGGTACAGCACACCAACATGGCACATGTATACATATGTAACAAACCTGCACATTGTGCACATGTACCCTAGAACTTGAAGTATAATAATAAAAAAAATTTAAGAAAAAGGAAAAAACAATCTCGGGAATTATTACTTTAAATACTGCTTATATCCCACAGCCTCTCTCCTCTATTTCTAGGGCTTTAATTTCATATGTAATAGATCATTTTACTATGCACGTATATTTCCTGTGCTCTTTTGTGTGATTTCTATTTTTCTTTTGTCTTTCATACTTCAGTCTGGACGTTTTCTTTCTGGCCCATATTCTAATTTCATCCTTTTTTTCTTTTTTCAGCTGGGCTTTGCCTGTTGTTAAACCCACCCATTTAGTTCTTTATCTTGGTTGTTGTATTTTTCAGTTCAAAATTTTCATTTGACTCTTGTTTTCAGTTTACTATTCTCTGCCAAAATAGCCACACTGTCTTTTAACTCCTTGGCCATATTAAGCATAGTTATTTCAGACTTCATGTCCAATAATTACATAATCTAAATCTTTTATTATTCCTTCAGTGTTTGGTCAAGTATTATTTTCTATGATGTCTAGTAATTTTTCTTTTAATGTCAGAAATTATATGTGGAAAATTATAGATGACTTGAATCTCTAGATGATGCTATTTTCCCACAGATAAATTGTACTATTACTTCTTTTCCTAAAGTGTTAGACACCTCAGCTCTTATCATTCTAATCAGCAACTGAGATGATTCTAATTTGAGACTTACTTCTGTTTCACCCTTGATTCCTAGGTTGGGTCCCTTTAACACTGCACAAAACTTGTAGTGTTAATAGGCTCACCTCCTCCTTGTAGTCCCTAAAATCCAATTTTTTATTATCTGAGCTTCTCTCAAGTCTCTACTTAGCTTTCTAGCCTCAGAAGTTACTTTGGAATTGGTGTATCCTGGGTTCACCTCTATGAATTTCCGTCCTCTCTGGGAACTTGATATTGCAAATCCACCATTTGGCAGCTTTCCTAGGACTTTATTTTACTTTATTTTTGTCCATAACTTTTAGTCCTAAGTTGGAATTAGAATTACTGAGAATATTTTTTTTTAATAGGACCACAGAGAGTAAAAATATTTGTTTAGTCTCTGTATCTTAGTGATCTAAAATTTCAGTTCCATAGCAATTGAAGTATCCAATAAGGTCCGGCAGAGAAATGGGATAACATGCTTTGGTTTTGGCAAAATACTAGGGCTGTAAATCAGCTAGTTTTTATGTTATATTTTAGAAATTTTCCCCATAAATCCCTAGTTGATATCATATATACAAAGTTTCATTTTGCAATTGTCCTTGGAAACACTAGTTCTGGATAAGGCAGCAAAATTTTATGGCATATAACAACTGCAAAGGAGCCTGTGAAATTAACTATAGTTATTTGGATATTCTCTTGTTAAGCAAGCTCCATAGGTAACAGTTTCTCTTTAAGACCCTATAGCTATTTTGTTCAATTTCATGATTATGGAAACTTAGGCAATAATCATAATTTTACACATTTTAGAGGTATCTTGAAAGAAAATGAGCAAGCTTTTCAAAGTTACTTTAAATAAATTCTAAGTTCCTAGAAAAGATGCCTCCCCACCGTAACCAGTACCTTTTATGTTCCCTGGACCATGGAAATGCTCAATAAGTATTTGATGTATGCATGAGTGAATGAATGAATAAAAACAGAAGGCATTTTCCAGATTTTCAATGTTCTGTTGAAAATATGAAACCTCAAACTGAGCATAATATTCCGTCTGTGTTCTTATCAACATCCAGTAGGCGAAAAAATTACTTCTGAAATTCTGGAAAATTTCAATTGGAGAAAAATATTTAAAAGAATAGTACCAAAAATACGAGTAATACCATCACTCAGTTAAGAAAAGATTGGATTGCCTCTGGTTGAGGCCATTATTTGCCTTTAGGGCTTAAAATAGCTTCCAAAAGTTTATGTAACTTAAATCTGTTCATATTCTCATAATCAATACATTATATTATTTTAATAGAACTCCATTCTCTAGAATATGATACTGCTGATGTCATCTTCCTCTACAATATGTATACGGAAAATCCAAAGATACACTGATAAACCTGACTAAACTAGGAAAAATAGAAATTTGGAAAGCACTTAATGACTTCCAACTTGATCTTTCTTCAATGTAATAAAGTGATTCATTAACCAACATGGTATCAGTTCTCTACCAATGTTTTATTTATTGCATTCTACCTACTCTTTAAAGCTTTCTTAATAGTGATGAAAATAATAATGGACAATTAAAGAAGAATGTGTATCTTTGATTGTCTAATAGATAATACCTACAGTGGCTGTTTCTTTTTATTTACACTTAGTGGTATTTATCTTAAAGCAGTTTTTCTTGTTTTATTGTGTCCAATAGCAATTAGATTAAATATATAGAAAATATTATAAATAGCCCTCTTTTTAGTACAACAAATGGTGGTTCTATCTATCCCCAAAAAAGAAATCCCTCAATTAGATATTCCCTTGAACATAGAACATTTAATGTAAAAAAAAAAAAAATGTGTAGTTTTCTTAGACAACATCTTTAAAAGCACAATATATGACATCATGTGGGATCTTTCAGTGTCCTCACGAGAAGTTTTACATGTAGAAAAGAAACTTCAGATGTTTTCTTGTGTATGTCCAATCTATTAAATTTATAATTTTTAAAACCCAGATAATTTCTTAAGCATTTAAGTTAACATCATAATCTTATTAGTTACTTCTAAGACTTGTAAGCTTTAACTACTTTTAAGAGACCTTTGGATAATATTTGGAACTGTTCAAATAGTTAAACACCATCACCATTTCAAGTTGCATTTATAAGTCTAATGTACTTGATTTCTTTCTTGAGTACTTCAATTATCTTCAAATAGATCCTTCCTGATTACTAAAGTAACTCTTATAAACCTAAGACCAGGCACAGTAGCTCACACCTATATTCCTAGCACTTTGGGAGGCCAAGGCTGGAGGATCGCTTGAGCCCAGGAGTTTGAGACCAGCCTGGCTAACAAAGTAAGACCACCATCTCTATGAAAAATATTTTAAAAATTAGCTGGTCATTGTGGCATATGCCTGTAGTCCCAGCTACTCAGGAGGCTGAGGCAGGAGGATGGCTTGATCCCAACAATTCAAGGCTATAGTGAGCTATGATCCAACCACTGCACTCCAGCCTGGGTAACAGAACGAGGTTCTGTCTCAAAAAAAAAAAAAAAACTCTTATAAATGTAATAAATTAGATTACTGAACATGCTAAACCTAAAGTTCTGTTAGATGTCCTCTAACACTATGAAAACAGTAATATTTCTGGTTAAAAATAACAAGTCTAAATTAATTATCCAACTTCACATATTAAATTAGGTAACAAGACTTTTATTCTAATTAATCAAATTCTTGTTAAATGACTAATATTTAAGATTTTAATATGTACTTTTCTTCCAAACACAAATATATACTAATATTCTGCTTAGAATATTAATTAAATCATAAACCTTTAAATTATTAATTTATTATATTCCTGTGGTTAAAAGATGCATACCTAGAAGAAAAAACTATCCCAATTCACTCATTCACTCACATATTCATTCATTCAACATATATTTCCTGAATACCTGTCATGTGTCAGGCATTGTTCTAGGCACTGTGTGTAAAACACAGTGAACAAAGTGGGAAAAAAATCTTGCTGTCATGGAGCTCAACTTTTTGAGGAGGAGGACAAATAATAAATAAGACAAATAATTACAATTTATAGTATGCTAAAAGGTAATTCGTGCTATGGAGAAAAAAAAAAAACTTGGAAAGGAGCCCAACACAATTTTAAATAGGGTCGCCAGGGAACTGAGGTGACTTATGATTGCAGATTTGAGCAGGTCGGAAGACCCGGATCTGCAAATTCAGAAATTTTGGTTCTATTGTCATCTGAGCCTTCATTTTTGGTCACTGGATCACTGACTACAAAATTTGTGCAGGAAGTGACCTCACAGCTCACCTTACCTAGTTTTCACTTACAAAAGTCTGTAACTCTCATTCAGGCAGACACTTCAGAGAAATTTGTATGTCTTTAACTTTTAAAATATGTAAAGTTTTCCTTTTTCATGCTAAAGAATCTTGTCCATATTTTTCAGGACCTCTAAACTCTTATAGATATTTAAAATGTTACCTGATAGAGTTTTGGATATTTCACAGTCTTTGTCTAATATAATTACATTAAAATATAATTACAAAATATAATTGCATTTATAAAATTATTCTACCTTCAAAAACATGTACTTTTCTTTTTGAATGTACAAAATATAAATATTGCTTTAAATTGCATTAATAGATATTTTTCCTGAGAAAATCTATTGCCTCTAGAAAATGATACTTAGAATATGTTTAAAATGCTAATAATTCCCACAGGCAATAATGTTAGTTTCATATAAACAAAAGATTAAGACATTTTGCCAATTTAAACATAAAAATTACAGTAACAGATTTTAAACTTGATCTGGCCAATTTCACTGAAATGAGAAAAATCTGCTTCCACCAATGGAAACTTATATGAGAAACAGCAAAAATTTTCCATGCACAAATTCAACAAAAAGAGTAAATGGCAATATTTTATATGCATTTTTAAATTTTGGCAATTGACCTGTGTGACTTTAAGAAAAATACCAGACATGCTTGATTAAAATTTGCTGACCACATTTTGAAAAGACATGATACAAAAACCAAATAAAAATCTATATTGTACATTAAATTGTACTGCTGAGTGCATGCAAGTGATATCATAAACTGACAAGCTTATTCTGTTTAAAGTATAGACAGAACATTAACTCTCTTAAGCAGAATCACAGTTATTTCTCCTGCTCCCACTCCAAGACCTAAATTGCTTCTAGTAGCCAGAAAAAGGAAGATACTGGAGCTGGAAAAGCTTTCTTTAAGACTAGAGGGTAAAAAAGTCATATGTGTTTTATGGGTAGTTGGAATGGGAAAGTGACAGGGCCTTCAGAGGGAATAGCTCCACGGTGTACCAAGAAAGATTTGATTTAAAGCACAGGGGATCCCACCCTGAGCAGAGTCTCTCACACCAACATGACTTGGAAACGGCAAAACTTCTTGCCAAGGGTCCTTCATAGGAAAAGTTCAAATACCAGGTTACCCTATTCAAAACCTGATACCCCGCAACCATACTGGTCAAAAAAACAGCATGGTGATTTTGCATGTAAACCTGAATTTAGATTTCAAGATTAGGAAACTAACTGGTTTCACTCTAAACAACTTTTATATTGGATGATATTTATCGAAGTAAGAAAACAAACACATTATTTAAAAATTCTCTGTGATTTGCTGATATTGCTAGCTTTTATCACACATTCTTTCTCTATTATCAAGCTCTTGTCAGTTCTTGCCATATTCTAAAGTACTTGCTCCAGCTACAGTTAAGGAGAAGAGGCATGAAGGTCAAAATAGAGAGAGATAAGAGGAAGTGTGGCAAGTTAATAAAATAAGGGAACTTAAAAAATGTGCCCCAGGACAATGTGTAGTTATTCATATACCCAATAGAAAAAGGGACTGAGAATTCAGAAAAAAGAATATGACTACTCTTACCCCTCTTCCATCTCAATAACTCTTTCAGTAACTAATTGCATGCCAATTTCCTAGAAAAATATATACTCAAATACATTTTTGGAAAGAGATATGGCATTTGAGGGAATGTTTAGTTCCCTGAGATCATATATTGTCAGATCATAATACTTACAAAATAATAATAATAGCTAATTCAACAGTGTCTTTGTTGAACCTTGGCATGGGAGAACATTTAAAAAGAGAGTTGTGAGTTTATTTCCTTTGTATTATTGTATCATTAACATATTCTGAGTCACAAATAGGATCCACCTCTATATCCATATGCTATCATGTATTTATGCAATCAGCAGATCATTCTTTTTTCCATTATTTATTTAGCTCCAGCAATCACAATTTGTGCATTGCATAAATTATTTCTAGAACCAGAAGATGCTTCTACCTGGTTGATAGCTTAGATTAGATACTAGACAAATGAAGGAGAAAATAAAAATAAGAAGAAAGAAGAGAGAAACTGGGAAGTAAAATATAATTCAGACAAATTTTTTCTTAAGCAAAGACACATACTCAAATAAAGACACATACTCGAAAGAGTAGTTATTTGATAAAAGTTGCTCCAATGCATTTAGATTTCCCTTTAGTATAAATTATAAAAAAAACTTAAAATAAAATTGAATTTCTTGTTCAGAATTATTTTATGTTTGTCACTTCTCTTAGCAGTAGTTGGAGAGTGTTGGAGCTTATAAAATTCCAAAAGTTAAAAGACTTTCATAATAACTTAGAATATGTGATAAACTGAAAGTTAGTACATGAAAAGAAGTAAAATCATTAATAGGAAACAGTTATTCACTCCAGATTTCCATTTTATTCCACTTTGTCTTTTTCTAGTCTAACAGTGGAAATATAATGAGCCCCCCCCAACTTTGTTCTCTAAAATATCTGATCTACTCAATAGTGTCTAGGTAAATTTCATCTCTCCTGAAATCAGTATCCTGAAGTTTAAAAATCTATATATGTATCTGAAACCACCACTTGGATTACTAAAACAAATAAACAGCAAACAAAACCAATCAATCTGTCAGCAAAAACAGGCCATCATTTTACATAATAGAAGATAACAGTGTGTAGTGCAGTGTTGAAGTACGTAGTAGCCATAATAAGTCATGTAGCAATTCAAAAGAAATAGAAGTGAACATTAAATTGAGTTAAATTTAAATTAAGCTCAATGTGGCACTTCAGCTGAGCCTGGAAGGATGGATAAAATTTTCATAATTAGTGGAAAAGGGAAGAACATTCAATATGAAGGAATACCATTTAGGTTTTTATTTATTCAATGAATACTTTTTGAGTGTCTATTGGGTGCCAGGAAGATTCGAAAAACTAGGAATATAGTGGTGAGACCAAGTCTTTGCCTTCAAAGAGCTTGCATTCTAGTAAAAATCAAATAATCAGCCTATGTAAAGTAACATCTGGCAGGGTTCACTACGCCCACCCACTTTCCTCCCTGCTTTCTGTGAGGCCAGGCTCATATTGTTCGCCTTCTGTCATAATGACAATTTTTTCTGTCTGGATGACTCTTTCTAATCTCACAGAACTCTAACTGTTGAGTACTGCACCCAGGGCTCAGTTCTTTTACCTGTCTATCTATGTTTACCCTTTTGGCGATCTCATCCAGGCTCACATTTAAATATCATCTGTGTGTACTTACCACTCGGACTGATTTCTCAAACTTTGAATCTCCTCCATGAACTCTATTAGACATTGGATGTCTAATAGGCATCTCAAACTTAGCATATGCAGAAAGCACACTCTTAATTTCTTCTTCAAAATGTGTCCTCTTGCCATCTTTCTCTCTTCATAAATGACAACCAGACTCTGCAATTTTCTTGGCCCAAAGCCTTGGAATCCCTCTTGTCATTTTCATTCCCTCACATCTTGCAGCCAATTCATCAGCAAATTCTATTTCTCTACTTTCAAAATATATCCAGAATCTCACTATTTCTCATGCTCTCTCTGGCAGGTTTGTTGTTATCACCCCACAATTAGAGAATGCTTTTGCCTGGACCTCCTAGAGCTCATTCTTGAATAGAAGACAGAAAAAAAATTCCTTCAAAACTTAAGGAAATAACAGAATATGTTATTTCTCTGTTCAAAATCCTCTGCCTATTTTCCATCTCACTCAATGTAAAGGTAGAGTACTTACATAGACCTACAAGTCTTTACACAATCTGTCCCCTCTCAAATCTGACCTCACAATTCTTTGTCTTCAGTAAGACTTTCTATGACAGATTGTGTATTTTCCAAAATGGCACAGTAATATTTCCAGTCCTCCATACTCTTCCAGAGCATTGCTACTCCCAGGTGAAGAGGTAGAACCTATTTCCCAACCCTTGAAACTGTGTATGCCTTTGTAACTACCTGAACACATAGAAAGCAGCATAGCACTGCATGATTTTTTAGATTACACCACAAAGTGCTTCTGCTTGGATTTTTCTCTCTCTGGGAACTCAAGTTCATAGAACCCAGCTACTATTTTGTGAGGAAACTCAAGCCTTGAGGAACGGCCATGCTGTTTGTAAGTGTTTCATCATTAACTGCCAGATATCTGTGTGAGCAAGCCTTCAGATGATGGTAGCCTCAGCCTTCAAGTCTTCCAGCTGAAACCTCATACATTGTGGGACAGAGGCAAGCTGTCTCCACCATGCCCTGTCTAAATTTTTGACTCAGAGATCCTTGAGATAACAAATGGTTGTTTTATACTACTATGTTGGGGTCACTTGTTACATAGTTATAGATAACTAGCAAGACTGCCAGTAAAACATGTGGGGCCCTAGGCAAATATTTACTGTGAGGTCCTTGTCTATAAAAGCTATCTGATAAAAAATATATATTTAATATTATAAAAGTCATGGACCCATGTGAAGAAAAGAGATGTATCTGCAAAAGATTTTGTTTATTGTCCAATCAGTGCACATGAAGATTCTTAATCCTGTGTCTGACCTGTACTCGAGTTACATCAAATCAGCAGTCAGTACGATTCTGGTAGTTCAATCTCTCAAAATCCCAAGAAAGAAATAATGTGATGGCCAGCAGAAGTGACGCCATCTTTCTGGGGAACTGGGGTCTGGCCACAGGACCCCAGTATGACCCCAAAGGGATGAGTCCTAGAGTTCTTCAGGGCATCCAGTCAACTCCAAGCATAAGGATGAAGATCAGAGAATGCCACAAAGAAGAGACATTGAACCAGGACTCAAACTGCCTTATGGCACACCTGGCCTTAGGCAGTCTCAAACACTAAAGTAGGATTTAGAATATTTGGAGAAAGGAGATCCAAAATATGAGGACCCCTGAGACTCAGGGACTGGGGTAGGGGTTCTGTTCAACACTGCTTTCTAAATGTCATACTGATAATCAGAACACCTTCTGTAACCTCCTCATTTTAAATTTCTCCCTCTGATTCTTGCACTCCGTATACACTTTTTGTACACAGCTTTGTTTTTCTACATAGCACTTACAACCATTTGATATAATACCTATTTTTAAAAAGAATTAATGATGGCTTCCTTCCTCTAAAATGTAAGCTCCAAGAAGAATAATTTTGTCTGTTTTGTTCACTCCTGTATCCCCATCACCTAGAATAACGTCTGCAGTATGGCAGATATTCAAGAATACCAGGTAGAGATAATATCAGTTAAGAAAATAGTAGGAATAAGGGGATAGAGAAAGGTTGAGACCAATAACTACTTTAGATAGGGTAGTCAGGGAAGGTCTCTCTCTGAATGATGTGACATTTGAAAAGAAGTCTGAAGGGAGGCAGAGATCCAAAGATGTAGGGAGAAGAACATTCCAGAAAGAGGAGTAGAACACAAAGACCCTGAAATGGGAATGTGCTGGGCCTGTTTGAGGAATCGATGAGGCAACTGTGATTAAAACAACAGAGGACAGTGGAAGAAAATGAGGTTGTAAAATCATCAGGATGGAGAAAATGAGCTTTTAAAGCCAATTTAAGCAATTTATATTTTATTATAAGCAATTGAAAGCCTTTGGGGAGTTGTGAGCAGGAAACAACATGAACAGAAAGTGACTAAGCAGGTAGGGAGAAGACTGGCCCACCCAGAAATAAAGGACTTCATAGAGAAAATATAACAGAAACACTTTAATGGAGGCAGAACAGTTAAATTTAGATGTACTTGAAGAAGAAAGTAATTCAACAAGCATTTTTCAATTACAACGTGTTTACTTAGTATGCTAGGTATTAGAGACACAGAAGTCAATAAAACACAGTCAGATTTCATGTTTTAGTGGGAGAAAAACCAAAAAGCAAATAGCAGTAATACCCGTGCAGTTGCAGCAGTCATCACACATGATTGTAATTTCACAGTCAGCTTTCCCCACTGGACTAAGAGGATAGGGGCCTTGTCTATTTTGTCTTTCTCTGTCATCTCCAAGTTTCTGCAGAGTGACCATGACATAGTGGACAGTATAAAAATACTTTTTGGATGACTATGTAAATATGAAAACAATGAGGACGATGTGGATCAATGGTATGAGAGCACAAAGGGAAGGGACATCAGTTAAGATTTGCTAATGTTGATGCTACCTGAAGAAGTGGGCAACAAGATGGCAAGCCAGGAAGACACATTTGCTTAGAAAATTCTGGAAATAGGCCAGGCGTGGTGGTTCACGCCTGTAATCCCAGCACTTTGGGAGGCCCAGGTGGGCGGATCACGAGGTCAGGAGATCCAGACCATCCTGGCAAACATGGTGAAACCCCGTCTCTACTGAAAATACAAAAAAATTAGCCAGGCGTGGTGGCGGGCACCTGTAGTCCCAGCTTCTAGGGAAGCTGAGGCAGGAGAATGGCGTGAACCCGGGAGGCGGTGGAGCTTGCAGTGAGCAGAGATTGCGCCACTGCACTCCAGCCTGGGAGACAGAGCGAAACTCCGTCTCAAAAAAAAAAAAAAAAAAAAAAAAAAAAAATTCTGGAAATAATTGGTGTGGGATAACAGAGTATAGATTGAGATGTGGACAGACGAACAAAATAAAGTTTAAGAAATAGAAATTTCTCGTGCCATAAAATTATTTATAAGCCACCTTAAGATTTATTCTGTATACAGCGGGGAGGTAGCAAAGGGTTTCTAGTAAAAGGAGCTTAGGTGGATCCAATCTGGCACTCCTTTGGAAGATAGATTTGATGTAGGCAACATCAGATTTAGGAAAATCAGTCATTGGCTGTTTTAACAGACAAATGACAAAATGTTTTGTTGTCCGTTAATCTAGAATTTTGGAATGGATAAAAGTTAGAACATAACCTCCCTGACCACCTACTGCCTCTATTCTTTTAACACTTGTGTTGGACTCATTTGACTCCTGCCTACAGTCGTTCCCTTGCCTCAGGACTTGAGAGTGAATCTGTCTATAGTCAAAAGTAATTAAGAAGGAAGATCTGAGATCCCGAAGGACTCAAAAATCAGGTCAATCTTTCTGCTTCTCTCTTCCTGGCTTTATGCCCTAAATTTAGTAATCTGGCTTTTGCCTTCTTCCTATAATCTAACTCAAAGCTCTACCCATATATTTACCAAGATTGAAACGAGGTGTCATTATTGCTAATTGTCCTTATTGCACAGCAACCACTAATATATATAATTTTTTGTGGATTATGAAAAATATATATCCTCTCTAGGAAGAAACAACTAGGGGTTAAGACTCACAGGATTGAAATTTAGCCTATATTGACTCCTTTTCTTGGATCCCTTGGTGTTGTTCACAAACTGTACAATTGTATATGCTGGCCCAACCTGAATCCTGTGAATTATCCCAGAGTCTCAGCCTTATGACCCTCATCTTGCTAGTAGACCTCTAATACTGGATGGACTACTGGCCTGAATATCCAACCATCACTTTCTTGAAACCTAGCTCAACTTCTCTTGGCTGCTGCCAGGGAAGTTTAGGATTTTATGGAAAAAATAGTTTTAGTTAAGGTTTTACTTTAGAGAAATATTTATTTTTTTAAATTAGGTTTAGAAATCATATATTAAGATTTCAAACTGCATTTTAAAAAATAATTTATACACATTATTATTAGAAAATTAATATTTTATCATGTAGTTATATTTCTTTTTTTTTTTTTTTTTTTGAGATGGAGTCTCACACTGTCACCTGGGCTGGAGTGCAATGGCGCAATCTCGGCTCACTGCAACCTCCACCTCCCAGGTTCACGTGATTCTCCTGCCTCAGACTCCCGAGTAGCTGGGATTACAGGTATATACCACCACACCTTCCTAATTTTTTGTATTTTTAGTAGAGACAGGGTTTCACTATGGTGGCCAGACTGGTCTTAAACTCCTGACCTCGTGATCCACCCACTTCGGCCTCCCAAAGTGCTGGGATTACAGGCATGTGCCACCACACCTGGCCTGATTTCTTTTTTATAACTGGTCAAAATCCCTACTATTTGATTCTCCTTCTCAAGAGTGCCATTGAAATAATAAGTGAGATATTCATATTTGTGTGGATCTCATTTTGTAATTGTTATTCAGTTCCATTGTCCATATGAATATTGTTTTACCAACACCACATTATATTAATTACTCTAGATTTATAAAGTTAGTGATAAATATGTATGATCTATATATAATACATGTATATGTATTACATATAATACACACAGATATATAGATACATATCTATCTCTACGTATATGCTTATATATGATATATACTTATATATACTTATATTATCTATATATGTACTTACGTGTACTTATATATATTTATATAAGTACACATATATATTATAATATATACTATAGATATCTATATTATAGATTATATCCATATAATACCCATAATATACATACATAGAGTATATATATGCACATGTATATATTTATATATAATACATACATATATATTTTATGTATGTATTATACAGAGATCATATATTTACATATATTTCTCTCACTCTATATGTGTGTGTGTGTGTGTGTGTGTATTTTTATTTGAACTATCGTTTTGTGGGTTTTTACCTAAAAGTCTACTAGTTCAATTTTTTGTTTGGTTTGTTTGGAGATGGAGTCTTGCTCTGTCACCATGTTGGAGTGTAGTGACGTAATGACAGGTCACTGCAGCCTCCCTTTCCAGGGCACAAGGGATCCTTCCACCTCAGCCTCCTGAGTAGCTGGGACTACAGGTGTTCACCACACATGCAGCTAATTTTTTAGGTTTGTGGAGAAAGGGTTTCACTATGTTGCCCAGGCTAGTCTTGAAGTCCTTGCCTCAAGTGATCCTCCTGCCTCAGCCTCTCAAAGTGCTGGGATTACAAGTCTGAGTCACTGTGCCCAGTCCCTACTAGTCTGATTGATTTTCATATAGCTACACAAAGTTTCTCTTAGGTAATGTTTACATGGTATATCTTTTCTATTCTTTTTTCCTTACATTTTGAGTATTATATTATATATGAATCTCTTATAAGCAGTATACAGTTGACTTTGTTGTTGAGAAGTTGGTTCATGTTTATTTAATCACTGATATGTTTGGATTTAAATCTATCATTTTGCTATTCGTTTTGTTTATTATGAATTCCTTTTTCTCTCACTTAGGTCAGTCAGTTGTTTTAAATATACATGATTTAAGTTATCTTAGCAGGATCCCTTCACTAAAATACACATATTCTCAGAAATATATAACTTCAGCAAATGTAAAACGTAGATTGAAAGAGGCAGCATGTAAAGTGGACAGTTAAGTGTCTAAGGAAACCAGAATTGCAGAACCAAAGGGGGGCAGCTGTTAAGGAGAAAAATAAATCTTAAGAATAAGTTAGCGTCTATTTAATCCTAGTATTGGAGGGGAAGTTATAGCTGAAGAAGTGTTCAAGGATCGTGGGTGTGAGGATTGAACACTGAGCATTCTCATGAGTTCCTACAGTCACCAGATATTGGTATTAGTCAGTGTTGGCTGCACATGAAACAACCTTACAATCACCATATTAAATATAACTATTTATTATCCCACTAAGACCATGTGGGTCAGCTTATACGGCTCTACTACTGAGTTGGCTCCACTCCATGAATGTTCATTCTGGAACTTAGAAACTAGGAGTAGTGGCTACTTTGGAAGAGATCCAAAACTTTCAGAAGAATAAGTGGAAATAGACAATGTCATTTAAGATCTTAAGATCTGGAATAAAACATATTCATGGTCACTTTCACCCACATTCCAAGGACCCAAATCAGTTACCTGGAGAAGGCTAACATCAAGGGTCAGGGAGGTGGGAGGTTAAGGAATAAATATTTAGTCTAATTGATCTCAGTGTCTAACTAGAAAATGCTTTTAAATCAATGATAATTCCCTTCTGTGCTTTCAGCTCATGCCACAAAAATGTCATCCTTGGGCTTCTGTACCTTCTTATTTTGATCTTAATGAATCTTTAAATGAAATCTGAAAAGCAGCTGAGTCCTTTCTTTATAAACTCAGCTTGCAATAGTCTATCACATATTTTAGAACTTGAAAAAAGTTTAAATAAGATAGTTGACTTTTTCACTCTTCTCCCAACAACAGATAGTTCTTATTGCATTTAAGATTCAGGAAATGTCTATTTCAACAGGCAATTTTAGCTAGGTTCCATCAAATGTAGAAATCTGCTCTTGGGCTTTAGGATGTTTGCAATTATGGTCTGAAATTTTACTATTTTGAAATTGATTAATATAATAGGTATTAGAAGAGTAGAAATTCAGAATACAAATCTAAGCATATTGCTTTTAATCACTTTATTTTTTGATAGTGAAATATAGATAATAAGACGAAGACATTTTCAAGAATATACTCACATAAATAATAAGACATAGTGGTTTCTACTTCCTAAACATACAAATATAAAACCAATGCATAGAAGAAACTCCTGAATTAAAGATGAATACAATGAGATACACATGCTCCAAAAGAGCATGAATAAAACAAAAACGTCCAGTCCACCGAATATATGCAGCAAAACAAAAGTATAGACTAAAGTTGCAGAATATTGGAGGAGCTATTACCAGTGGTGAACATTTCATCATTACCTAATATCTTAGATAAAAGGAGTTCAAAAGTAGGCACTTCAAAAAATTTTAAAGAATAACTGCAAAAAGGGATTTATTACAGTACTGAAAATGGCACTGTATTTTAAAAATTGTGAAGGAACAAAACAAATTCAATGAGAATTTTAATAGGATTTGGTTGACCCAGAATAGCAAAGCATCATTGATGCTGAGGAGTCACAAGCAGCAAAGACAGAACACAAATTAACCACCTGGGTGGAAGATAAGTTACAAAAGAAACTGAGAGCCTTAGGGAAAAAATGAGAAATTCAATCTGCAAAAATCAGAAGTTTCAGAAGAAATATATGGGAGAAAGGAAGGGAGGGAGGGAGTGAGGGAGGAAGGAAGGAAGGAAGGAAGGAAGGAAGGAAGGAAGGAAGGAAGGAAGGAAGGAAGGAAGGAAGGAAGGAAGGAAGGATAGGAGGGAGGGAAGGAGAGATAGAGGGAGGAGAGAGGGAGGGAGGAGAGAGAGAGAGAAGGAATTGGCAAGGTATACGCAAGGCAATTGGCAGCTTTAACTCTCATGTGCTCTATGAATTTTTGCTTTGTTACTGCTTTTATTCTATGAGAATTTTCTTTTTTCTAAAAGGAATGTTTCAAAAATATATCCAGCAGTTTATATGTGCTATACTGAAAAGGTTTCTCTGAACATTTAAACTCTTTA
Organism: Rhinopithecus roxellana; assembly: GCF_007565055.1. Lineage (NCBI taxonomy): Eukaryota > Metazoa > Chordata > Mammalia > Primates > Cercopithecidae > Rhinopithecus > Rhinopithecus roxellana. The sequence continues at coordinate 93,491,011 of NC_044550.1, forward strand.
TTGCCAGAAATAAAAGTCTCTGCTTATGAAAATCTTTACCAAGGTCTAAGGCAGAAATTAAACCCTCACATTATAATACCAGTTTCCAGTCTTCTTGGTGGTAGTGGTGGTCTGAGATGCTCAATTTTTTCAAATCAAAGAAGTTTTTTCTTTCAAGATAATTTACATACTTAAGTTTTACCAATATACTGTAATGCAAAAGAATTCCTGTTTTCTCTTTCTATGATAGCAACCATTATTTTTATTTATTTATTTTTTTTGAGGTAACATGTGCTCTGTCAACATCCTAGACTGTCAGGAAGGTCCAGAAGAGATGCAATACAAGGAATTTACAGAGGAGAATTATTTGGCCAATATTCAGATTTTATCCCACCCTGTTTAGTTTTGAAACCCAAGTTTATGAGGGAGAGTACTGAAAATGCAAAGTATTTTGTGCATGTCCCTTAAGATTAGGATATAGGGGTGAGTGAACTTTCTTCTTACTGCTACCTTCCTTCTTCTAAAACCATAGCTTCTCAGAAACATGTCTGTTTTAGTATACCACCCACCAAATTTCTTCATTTCTGTCATAAACCATTTTCTAAGTCATTCTCTTTTAAGCTAAACAGAAGACTTGAAATCCTTGTCTTTCACAGAGATCATTTACAGTGTAAATGTATTGCCCTTTCGGTTCTTTGATCTCATTATCTGCAATTTTCTCCCCGATCCTTGCCAGCCATTTTTAGAGTTCCACTCTATCCTACACCCTATAATTACCAGTACCTTCACCATCACAGAAATTTCTGTTTCAAGCATCTTACACTCTGACCTATTAACTTAGTTCTAGTAGCTTCCATCAGTTCAATCACTGTATTTAACTCAGTCTGCCTCAATTATTTGATCTCAGCCAATCTATCTTTCAATATCACTGCTCCCTCCTTTCTTCAGTGTCCTCTTTACTCATGGCCAATGACCATGATATCACTTTTAAATATTTTGCTTTCTCTCTTTTATATATACACTAGAAAAAAAAATCCATTCTTTTTTGAACCCAGCTATCTTCACTACATTTGCATCACATAATTACAGAAGAAAAATATATATACTCACATATTTTGTGATTGAATAATTTAAAATGTTACAAAAACTACGACTAAAGCCTTCAAACTAGTGTTCAAACGTGCCCAGAAATCCTGTGATGTTTGGTTAGAAGTGCCGCTTTCACTTTCTGAGATGACTATTTCATAACTTCTCTCTTCAAACTTCTCATAATCCTTTCTTCACTCCCTTCACTTATCTCTTCAGTTTTTATCATAAGAATGCTTAAAAGCAAACATAATAAATCAACCCAGCTCCATCCATCCACATTCACAGGGTATGTATCTTTCTTCCTGCCTCCAAAGAAATAAGTGTTTCTGTTCCCTGAAAGAGGATCACCCTACATAATGCTCTGGATCCTGTCTCATCTTCCTTTCCGTCCATCTCCTGAAGCAACTTCTTCCTGTCTACTGGATTCTTCTTATTCTCTTCAGCACATGTATGTTACCTCAACATTATCTTTTCTTTTCAACTAGCCATCTCTGCTACACTTTCCACATCCTTCTTTGTCTTCCATCCTGTCTGCTCCCTTTTGCTTGATCTCTTTCATTTCTCCCCTTCCCATTTGTTATTGAACCTACTCAAATTGGGCTTCTGTTTCCATCAAATTTACTGACATTGTTTTGTCAAGGTCTCCAGCAGTTTTCAAAGTTATTAAATTCAATGGGCTATTCATTAGTCCCATCTTGATTGGGCTCTCAGCAATATTGGACATCATTGAGCACTCTCTGCTTCTTGAAATAATTTATTCTCTGTTTCTAGGACACAACTGTCTTTCTAATTTCTTTTTTTTTTTTTTTATTTCACAGGCAGCCTCAAGATCCTTTACAGATTTCAACTTCTTTAACTTCTAATACTGGAGTTCTCAAAGCTAAACTTTGCAGTTCTCATCTCTAAATACCCGTTCTTTTTCAGGAAAGTCTAGTTGCATGTCTTTAAAAACATCTTGGCCAGGCGCGGTGGCTCAAGCCTGTAATGCCAGCACTTTGGGAGGCCGAGACGGGCGGATCACGAGGTCAGGAGATCGAGACCATCCTGGCTAACATGGTGAAACCCCGTCTCTACTAAAAAATACAAAAAACTAGCCGGGCGAGGTGGCGGGCACCTGTAGTCCCAGCTACTCGGGAGACTGAGGCAGGAGAATGGCATAAACCCGGGAGGTAGAGTTTGCAGTGAGCTGAGATCTGGCCACTGCACTCCAGCCTGGGTGACAGAGCGAGACTCCGTCTCAAGAAAAATGAATAAATAAATAAATAAAAAATAAAAAAATAAAAACATCTTATATTTTAACTTCATCATTTAGATCTTTCCACTTGACCTGTCCTCTGAGTTCTAGGCTCATATCTAACTGCCTGGCTGGAATCTCCTCTTGTGCAATGTATTATTTGGGGTGACATTAGCTGCTTTAACAAACGAACCTTCCAAATTTCAGTGTCTTAATATGACAATAAAAGGTCATTTCTCATTTACAGAAACAATGACTTTTTTTGGTGGGGAGGGTTCCAAATGTGTCCTTCTTCATGGTGGTGAGGTATGTCCCACACATCTTTCTTATGTTTTCTCCCCTATCTAGGGCCCGACGATATTCTGCATTCAGTTAATGGAAAATCAAGGTGCATAAAGCATATGCATATCTCTGTCTCCTCTGCCTGAAATGATGCACAACATGTTCTCCATTGTTTCTTTGGTGAAAAATAGCCATATGGCCCCATAAGGATGCAGTACGATCTGGGAAGTATTGTCTCTGGCTGAAAAACTGCTCACCAGCAGTAGATATATTCTACTAAGGGGAATATGAATCTTTGATAGACAGCTAGCCATCTCTATCACATTGCCTTTCTTGCCACCCAGTAGGCATCCAAACTCTTTCTTGTTCTACACAGAATTCAATCATCTGCTTTTTGAGCAAAGCAACCATAAGTGTCATACAGCTGCTGCATCCAGTGAAGAGTCAGGACCTCTAGGTGATGAACGATTCACTCCAGCAGCAGTGAATATGACTCCCTGTGCTCTAAAATTATATGAACTACAAGAAAAGTTGTCTGTCTACTCCACTCTCCACCACCGGCATCCAACACACAGTGGTAGAGCAGGGACAAAGAAGTACAATAAAAGCTATAAAAGCTTACATTCTAAAAAGAAAAGCAGGGGACATATGGCAGTCACTGGTCCACAGTAATGATGAAAACTTGAAGGGTAGGCAATGTGAGATTGTTTAATCAGGTAAGGGGAGAATTTCTTATTTAGTCTCTGATTCTACCTTCTGGGAAGAACTCATTTGTTCATTGCTCTATTTGGCCACCGTCTCCATGGATCAGAACTATCTTCTGGGATGTTCTGTCTTGTCCATTATATTGATGGCCGCATCTGAAGTGGATTTTAGAATATGTGCCCCTGCTTGGGGTGTACTTTCACAAATTTTTTTCCTGTTTGTGCAAGTTTGAGAGCACAGTGACTGTCTATAGGCTCAACGATAGGTTACTAGTTTCCTTAGCAATATAATTTGTCAAAACTTTGCAGGCTTCTTATCTATTTGTTTCCAGTTCCATGTACTATAACCCCATCCAAATTTCTTTTTAAGACAGTAGTTCTCAGGTCAGCTTTTTAAAATTTTTCCTGCCCATTGCTTCTCTCTTTTAACTTGATAGTGACTACTTTGAGGCAATCTGGAAAAATATGATTGAATAGCAAATCCATATCATTAATGAACCTCCATTGCTCAAGATTTATCAATCGTAAGACTGTTTGGTGTCTGCAGCAGTAGTGGTTTTTTGTTTGTTTGATTGTTTCCGCAATCCTGAAAGGTCCTTTCTCTTGCTCACATTTAGTTTTGCTTGCAAACTGGTCAATTTTCATCTAAGCATAACTCTTTCTTTTACTACCCTGCTAAACACCACAATTAATAATCAACTAACATTGCTAACATGGCTTTCCAATTATTTTCCCCTGGAGCAGAGGTTCTTTTTTTTCCCCATGAACCCCTTTGGTAGTCTACAGAATCCTATCAACTTGTTCTCAGAATTTAAGAAAATATATAAAGTAAAACACAGAAGATAAAATAGAAAAATAAATGATTCAGAAATGTGACTATGAGCATATTAAAAATTCATAATGTAATATATTTGCTACTTTACTACTACATCTAATAAAACAAAATACTTGTAAAAAAGTCAAGTTAAAGTAAATTTCTTTTCAATATATTCGTGTAAGTTTTTCTTGCTTGGCTTAGATAAGAGCATTAAACAGCATGTTGGCTTTTCATTCATCTCTTTCCACATACAGGAAACAATCTGTGGAAAACTGTATGCTGCCTGCATATGAAAAATACTTCCAGGATATCTGATTCTAGCCTTTCATTGTTTTTCAGTTATTTTATAATTAAGTTACAGTAACTGATAAATATGTGTAAAATCTGTCCTAGACATTTAATTGACTTTTTCAGCCTCCCTCCTCTACCACAGAAAGCATTTTTGCTGTCATTTTCAATTTCCTTTTACTTCATATACATTGTGCTTTTTGCACATTTTATTTGAATTGATTATAACGTCTGCACAGTTCACCCATTGTCTGCACAGTTCCCCCATTGAATAAGTATAATAAATTATTTACCAAGAGTTCAACTTTATATCTGTATGAGAATCATAATTTTACCTTTCTCCGGAAAATTATCTTTGACGCATATAATGGTCCAGCAAATAATTATAGAGAGCAAACATTAGAAAGCAACATGGATATCTATGTCATAATATACACAGCTTACGAGGTAAAAAAAAATGCCCTGTGAGACTACATGGGGTGCCAGAGAAAGAAAGACACTTGACCTGGAAGTGACACATACCACCGTATTGTCCATTCCATTGGTCAGAACTAATTATATGATCTCACCTAGATGAAACAGAGGTTAAGAAATGAAATCTCTGAGTGGGCAGCTACCCACTAGCAACATCCCATATGATAGAAGGAGAGGAAGAGTATTTAGTGAGTAGTTAATGTCTTGAGCAAGAATATGTAGCAGACACTTAGTAGTCTTTGCCATATGTCATTAGCAAACATTTCAAACATAATGCATGCCACCTGAGAGCTCATGGTGCTTGCCCTCAGTAAGACAAATGCTGTTTCAGGGCTGGTAAATATTTTTTTAAAAGACCTCCTCATTTTCTAACTTTAAAAATTACTAATTTTGTTCAGCCTCCATCACTATCGAAGTATTAAAAGCTTTTTATTACATTTCAGCATGAAAGTTTACAGAGAGAAAGGCATATAGGTATGAACAATTCTTAATAAATTCATGTTATAATTATAGAGTAAGCCATGACAACATAGCCAACAGTGAAATATGCATAATCTTTGCAGTTTTATTTTTAGAGAAGTCTTTCAAACTATGAAAATGAGTAGCAATGAGTCCCAGGTTGCATCATCATTCAGAACCATAACTAAAAATCATGCAAGAAAAGTTTTGTTATCTACATTGCTTTTTGAAAATATGCTAAATATATTTTTCTTTAATTGTATATGCCTGCTTTGGAATATACTATTTCCCCTAGTTTAAAGTTGGTTTTCTGACTTAAATGCTGTTCCCTAGCCCATAATATTGACTGTAAATAAAATTATATGTAATTGTGGCAATTATTTTTTTGAATTTGAAGTTTGAAATTTTATTTTGAAAGTATTTATCATAAATTTATGAATTGAAAGGGGTACATTTGTATGTCTGGGTAAAACTGAGCCAATTTTTCCGTAGACTTGACATTTATAGTTTCTGTTGAATAAACATAGAAATTGACCTTTCCAGGCTTGAAACTTGAGCAATTACATTTGTCTTATCTGAGTTACCTTCTCATGAAACCAACAGCCATCAGGTCTCTCAGAGAGTATCAAGGAATTGAAACTTACTAGATCACCACAAACCAGACAATGAGACGTTAGACCCCTCACCCATCATGATTGCCTCCTGCTTCCTGTTGAACAACTCCTCTTTCTTACTCCTCCCTAATTCTCATTTTTCTGCATGTAGTTACGTTTCTGGCATAAACTCCTAATTCTGGTAGGTCAAGGAGACGTCTTTGAAACTTATCTCCCATCTCCTCAGCTGCAACATCCTACTATAGACTTCTTCTCTGGCAATATGCATCATCTCAGTGATTGGCTTTCTGTGCTGTGAGCAGCAGGACATAGACCAAACCCAAGCTGTTTTGTTAACATCTGTAGCTTGCAAAAAATGTATTATAACTTTATGATTATTTTTATAAATTACACTTATTTGATTATAATGTGAATTTTTCTTTCAAATTGGATTAATAATTTGGGATTATTTAAAAGGCTAAACCAGAGTTTCCCAAATGTTTAATGGAACACTGGTTTCTCAAACTGTTTGTAGGTACAATGTTTCAACAAAAATTATTCTAGTAGAATACATTTGGAAGTCATTGACTTAAATAAAGTAAAATGTGTTTATTTGCTAGAGAACGTCTTAGAGTCTTTAATATACAAATGCTTAGTATGAATTGATAAGAGGGTATATAGTACTTTTTAAAGTTATTTGACTATAGATCTTTTATTTTTCTGTCACAACTAGAATTGTTAGTGGTTGGAGAGTACTCTAAGGAAATTGTTAGTTTATGAAGCTTGTTCTTAGGTTCCTCATGACTCCACCATTCAAATGTTTCTTGAAGACATCATAAAGGGCTGGTTACAGTGGCTCATACCTGTAATCCCAACACTTTAGGAGGCTGAGGTGGGTGAATCATGAGGTCAGGGGTTCAAGACCAGCCTGGCCAGCATGGTGAGACCCTGTCTCTACCCAAAATACCAAGATTAGTCTGGCATGGTGGTGTGCACCTGTAATCCCAGGTACTAGAGAGGCTGAGGCAGGAGGATCAGTTGAACCCAGGAGGTGGATGTTGCAGTGAGCCCAGATCGTGCCACTGCACTCCAGTCTGGGAGACAGAGCAAGACTCTGTCTCAAACAAACAAACAAACAAACAACAACAACAACAAAAACCTTAAAGAACCAAACCCAATCAAAGACCATTCAGATTCCAGATAGAAAAGCTGTAGGAAGGCAACTTGTGTCTATGGTTTGTGGTCAAAAGTTCTCTGAAATGGAATTAGAAGAAAAAAGACATTGTTCTAGTGAACAGCTTACAAACCAAGAAGATGGAGCCATCAGTGAAAAAAAATAGTGCAGTTCCTGGAAGTCCACGTCAGAGCAGTCAGACAAGAGAAAATACAGGGCATCCAAATCAGTAAAGAGGAAGTCAACTGTCTCTGTTTGCCAATGATATGATTTTTTACCTAGAAAACCCTAACTACTCATCCAAGAAGCTCCTAGAACTGATAGATGAATTTATTAAAGTTTCAATATACAAAGTACACAAATCAGTAGCATTGCTATACACCAATAATGACCAAACTGAGAATTAAATCAAAAACTCAATCTCCCTTAAAATAACTGCAAAAAATCAATAAATGATATACATAGGAATATACCTAAACAAAGAAATGAAAGACCTCTAAAAGGAAAACTACAAAACACTGCTGAGAGAAATCATATACAACACAAACAAATGGAAATACATCCCATGCTCATGGATGGGTGGAATCAATATTGTGAAAATGACCATACTGCCAAAAACAATCTACAAATTCAATGCAATTCCCAACAAAATACCACCATCATTCTTCATAGAACTAGAAAACAAAATCCCAAAATTCATATGAAACCAACAAAGAGCCCACATAGCCAAAGCAAGACTAAGCAAAAAGAGCAAATGTGGAGGCATCACATTACTCAACTTGAAACTATACTACCAGGCTCTGGTCACGTTATATGCTCAAAACAGCATGATACTGGCATCAAAAAGGCACATAGATCAATGGAACAGAATAGAGAACTCAGAAATAAACCTAAATATTTACAGTCAACTGATCTTCAACAAAACAAACAAAAAACAGAAAGTGGGGAAAGGATGCCCTGTTCAACAAATGGTACTAAGATAATTGGCAAGCCACATGTAGAAGAATGAAACTGAATCCTCATCTCTAACCTTATATTAAAATAAACTCAAGATAGATTAGACTTAAATCTAACTTCTGAATCCATAAAAATTCTAGAAGATAACATTAGAAAAATCTTTCTAGACGTTGGCTTAGGCAAAGATTGACCAAGAACCCAAAAGCAAATGTAACAAAAGCAAAGATAAATAGATGGGACTTAATTAAACTAAAAAGCTTCTGCATAGCAAAAGAAATACACAGCAGAATAAACAGATGACCCACAGAGTGGGAGAAAATCTTTGTCAACTATGCATCTGACAAAGGACTAATATCCAGAATCTACAATGAACTCAAACAAATCAGTAAGTAAAAAACAAACAATCCTATCAAAAAGTGGGCTAAGGAAATGAATAGACAATTCTCAAAAGAAAATATACAAATGAACAACAAACATATGAAAAAATGTTCAACATCACTAATGATCAGGGAAATGCAAATCAAAACAACATTATGATGCCACTTTACTCCTGCAGGAATGACCATAATTTAAAAATAAAAAAAATAGATGTTTCTGTGTAGGTGGTGAAAAGAGAACACTTTTACACTGTTGGTGGAAATGTAAACTAGTACAACCACTATGGAAAGCAGTGTGGAGATTCCTTAAAGAACTAAAAGTAGATCTACCATTTGATCCAGCAAACTCACTACTGGGTATCTCTCCAGAGGAAAATAAGTCATTATATGAAAAAGATACTAACACATACATGTTTATAGCAGCACAATTAGCAATTGCAAAATTATGGAACCAGCCCAATGCCCATCAATCAATGAGTGGATAAAGAAAATGTGATACATATAGCATGGAACACTATTCATCCATAAAAAAGTGAAATAATGGCATTCACAGCAACCTGGATAGAGTAGAAAACCATTATTCTTAGTACCAAACATCATATGTGCTCACTTATAAGTGGGAACTAAGCTATGAGGACTCTAAGAAATAAGAATGATACAATGGACTTTGAGGATTCAGGGGGATGTGTGGGCAGGGTGAGGGATAAAAGACTAACATTGGGTACAGTGTACACTACTTGGGTGATGGGTGCACCAAAATGCCAGAAATCACCACTAAAGAACTTAGGTAACCAAACACCACCTGTTCCCCCAAAACCTATTGAAATATAAAAATAAGAAAAATAAAATAAAGAATAGTGAAATCCAGAGAAGAAAAGGAAGTTTTGACTTTTATAGAGGAAGTTCCCACCCAGCTTCCCAATCAGATTGAAAAATGAAAAATTCAAAGATCCCATTTCTAATTGGTTGACACAGTTGAGTTCTGATTACTCAATACAGTTGATCCCTGATTGGTTGTTATAGCTAAGAACTAAACATTGATTTGTTGATATAACTGACCCCTGATTGGCCAGAGCAGATGAGCTCTGATTGGTTGGTTCCTGTGAGCTCTGAAAGTTCCAAAGTTAAACAGAGGTGTGGATTTGGGGGGAATGCAGAGTGTGACACCCCTAGTAAGAAAATGGCTACTTGGCTCTATTTTACTATTTTATTTTATTTATTTTTTGAGACAAGGTCTCATTCTGTCATCCAGGCCGCAGTGCAATGGTGAGAATGTAGCTCACTACAGCCTTAAATACCTGAGCTCAAGGCATCCTCACACCTCAGCTTCTGAAGTAGCTAGGAATAGAGGCACACTCCACCAACCCCAGCCAATTTTACATTTTTGTAGTGACAGAGTCTTGTTATGCTGCCCATGCTGGTCTCAAACTGTTGGCCTCAAGTAATCCTCCTGCCTCGACTTCTGAAACCTCTAGGATTACAGGTATGAGCCACCACCAAGCCCAGCCTCTGTTTTAAATTTAGATCTAGTTAGCCACTTGAAATCCTTCTTGAAGAATTGGCTCTTCTGGGTTCATATTTGCTCACAGGTTGATCAGTCATAATATATAAATTACAACAGAAAGTTAATTTTCCTTTTCCTCCTAACATGTGAAATAGGGCTGCTACTGATATAACCAGTTATGAATGTGTGTTGCAATATTGTCAAATTTGTTTCCTCCAAAAGAAAAGATTTGCATTGACTAGTCACTTAAGGTTGTCAATGTCAATCTAAAGGATAATGAATATTTACTATCTTTTAGAAAACAGAAGTTTCCTTCTTTTTTAAATATTGTAAATTTCTTATTAAATCAGACCACTAAAGTACCTTAAAAATAATATTAATAGCTAACATTACTCTGAGCTAAGCACGGTTTAAATATATTTACTACTTTAAGTGTATTAATTTATTTAATCCTTGTAACTGCCCTACAAGAAAGCACTTATATTGTTCCCGTTTAATAAATTATAAAGAGATATTTTAAAACTTTTTTTTCTAGATTATACCACACATGGGCACACAGGGACCAAATTTAAACCCAGGTTCCAGGTCATTCTTAATCAGTGAGGCATAATACTCTGAAAATGTACCATTTTTCTTGCTCAAATTATTTCCTCAGGGGCCCCAGGAAGGTCATGTCTACAAGCCATAACATTTTTGCTAAACAGGTCTTTTTGACTCAGTCTATTGTGGCTTACTTTATGACCTGACTCCAGCACGTCATTGTACAGTAAATAAGTAGTCAGACATGAGCAGGGCAGGAAGAGGGCTCCCCTACATCCACCAGGAATGTCAGGTGACCATCGGGTGATGGTCAGGCAATTGTTAAACTCTCTCTAAAATAATAATTGGTCACAGTCAGCACCAGGGAAAGGCAGTCTCCCAATAGATAGAAAACACCCAAAACTGGTGATCAGCAGTTTCCCAATAAGATCTCAGAAGTTGAGTGAGTGGACTCATGCACACTAAGCGGCAAAATGGCAGAGTTTAACTGGTATATAACCTTCTTCTGGAAACACTCAACTGGTAAGGGAAAGACACTTGAAGTGAGTATGTGTACAAATTCAGTAAACATATTGTCCATGTGGCCCCTCTTAAGTGTTGGCAGGCCACAGTGTATGTAGACAGTAAACCCCAAGGGAAGAATCAGGACAGAAGAGATGCAATCCCCAGAAGCTTGCCAACATATAAAACCTCAAGTCAAAGGTGAAACCACACACTTGAACCTCTCCAGTCATCTGCTTGACCCCCTTCCAAGTATGCTTTATTTCCTTTCATTTCTGCTCTAAAACTTTTGAGTAAACTTCCACTCCTGCCTGAAAACGTACCTTGGTCTCTCCTGCCTTCTGCCCCTTGGTCAAATTCTTTCTTTTCTAAAAATATTTTGTCAGAGTGTGGTTTTCTTGTCATCACCTAATATGGAGAAATAGCTTCTTAGATTCATTTGGAAACTATCTCAGAGAACTATGTCTAGAAAGATCTTATTTGCTTCAAACTTTATAAATTGTCATTATTATGATATAAAAATGACTGAATAGTGGTAATTTCATATGCTTGACCTCATAGCAAAGAAAAGTAGTATGATGCCAATGTAGTTGAGTATTTATTGAGCACATATCACATGTCAGGCTTTTTTTTTTCAGATGGAGTCTCGCTCTGTCGCCCAGGCTGGAGTGCAGTGTTGCGATCTCTCATCACTACAAGCTCCGCCTCCTGGGTTTACGGCATTCTCCTGTCTCAGTCTCCAGAGTAGCTGGGACTACAGTCGCCTGCCACCACGCCTGGCTAATTTTTTGTATTTTTAGTTGAGACAGAGTTTCACTGTTAGCCAGGATGGTCTCGATCTCCTGACCTCAGGCTATCCACTCGCCTTGGCCTTCCAAAGTCCTGGGATTACAGGCATGAGCCACCATGCCCGACCGTGTGGCTTTTTTTTTTAACTAGAAGTTGCAGATACACAAGTGAGTAAAAAATCTTGGCTCTAACTAAAAAAAAATCAATTAAATTAGCAAAAAATTGAATGCCTAATTACAAACTGAATGATATGGTTTGTCTCTGTGTCCCCACCCAAATCTCATGTTGAATTGTAATTTCCAGTGTTGGAGGAGTGACCTAACGGGAGGTGATTGGATCATGAGGTCAGATTTCCCCCTTGCTGTTCTCATGATAGTGAGTTCTTATGAGATCTGGTTGTTTGAAAGTGTGTAGCACTTCCTCCTTCACTCTCTGTCTTTCTCCTGGTCCAGTCACGTAAGATGTGCCAGCTTTGCCTTCAACTTCCACTATGATTGTAAGTTTTCTGAGGCCTCCCCAGCTATGCTTCCTGTATGGCTGGTGGAACTGGGAGTCAATTAAACCTCTTTTCTTTGTAAATTACCCAGTCTTGGGTAGTTCTTTACAGCAGTGTGAGAAAAGACTAATACACTGAACTAAATGCTAAGAAGGGAGAGAAGCTGAAACAGAGTTTGCAAAGGGACCTGATTGATTCTGGGGTTGAGATTAAGAAAATTTACCTGAGGGGGAGAAACTTGAGTTGAAACCCGAAGGTTGAATAAGAATGAATAAAGGAGAGGATAGAGAGGATGGAAAGGAAAGTAAGGGAAGGGAAAAGAAGAGAAAGGAAGTTTAGATTTAAAAAAAAAATAAAGGAGATAGTAAGTAATAAAAAGAAGAGATTTATTTATTATTTATTTATTTATCTATCTATCTATCTATCTATCTATCTATCTATCTATCTATCTATCTATCTATCTTTCTAGAGCCAGAGTCCCACTCTGTTGCTCAGGCTGGAGTGCAGTAGTGTGATCACAGCTCACTGCAGCCTCAACCTCCCAGGCTCAGGCGATCCTCCTGCCTCAGCCTCCAGACTATCTGGAACTACAGGGAAATGCCACTGGCAAGAAGCCCCAGCAGGATTGAAGCTGCTCCTTTGAATTTGAAATTCATCATGAAAATATCACCTCAGGGCTGATAACAAGTGGCTTCAACCTCTGTCTTTAAATTTACAGTTTAACCACACCTGGCTAATTTTTTGCATTTTGTAGAGACAGGGTTTTGCCATGTTGCCCAGGCTGGTCTCTAACTCCTGTGTTCAAATTATCCACCTGCCTCAGCCTCCCAAAGTGCTAGGATTACATTACAGGTGTCAGCCACCATGCGCAGCCCAAATGGAGAGTTTTAGGTAGTAAAGAAAGGCTTTCCAGGTGGAACCAATAACACCTGAAAGATATGAGTTCAGGAAAATACATGCTGCGTTTGTGAGATTGAAAAAAGAGTACCATTTCTGAAATGTGGTAAACTTTCAGAAGAGGAAAAATGGGGCTAAAACCTGGGATTTTATCAAAAAAGTAGTGGGAAACTACTAAAAAGTTAGGGAATGGAGTGATATAATTAAATGCTTATTTTTGCTACATTATGTATAGGTGGGTCTTATAAAACAGACTCTGATGTCCATCAGAGTATTATCATAAGAATTAATTCCGTTCCTGAGCAAGGACTCATAGAAATGACTAAAACTGTATCTTAAACTAAAATTGGAATGCCCATAAATCTTTGAATTCATTTTAGTAGTACATTTGTTCCAGTTTCTATAAAATAAGCATGTATGTGATACACAATGATCAAGGTATTACAATTTACATTAAAGAGTAGATTTTTAGGCCAGGTGCTGGGGCTCACACCTTTCATCCCAGAAGTTTCGGAGGCCAAGGCAGGCGGATCACCTAAGGTCAGGAATTCGAGACCAGCCTGGCCAACATGGCGCAACCCCATCTCTACTAAAAATACAATTAGCCTGGCATGGTGGCACATGCCTGTAGTCCCAGCTACTTGGGAGGCTGAGGACAGGAGAATCACTTGAACCTGGGAGGTGGAGGTTGCAGTGAGCTGAGATTGTGCCGCTGCTCTCTCACCTGGGTGACAGAGAGAGATTCCGAGAAAGAAAGAGAGAAAGGGAGGGAAGGAAGGAAGAAAGGAAGGAAGGAAGGAAGGAAGGAAGGAAGGAAGGAAGGAAGGAAGGAAGGAAGGAAGGAAGGAGAAAGAAAGAGAAAGAAAAAAAAATAGATTTTTTAAAAGATAAAATTATGACTCTCATACAAATGTAACACGTCAAATATTTTAACCCATTAACTGATGTTGAAATTAGTAAGATGCTACAATCAGTTTTAAACATATATAGGCAAAGAAGAAATGCTGAAATACATTTACAAATAGAGGAGCAATGGGTCTATTCACAAGCTATAATCAGTTCCATTTTACCTATCACAGTTAATTTATGTTTCTGTGGGGAAGAATCTTTGCATTGTTATTAGTTACCCACATGTGTATGGTTGTAAAATACCAAAAGCACATTGAAACCATGAGAAAACCTGAAAGGCTATGCTAGGGAGAAATATTTTTTGTCAATTTCAAAGTCTTTCAGAACTTTTTTCCTCCAGCTATATATATATACACACACACATATAATTGATGTATATAGTACACATATAAAACATGTATATATATAATTTATATATATATATATATATATATACACACACACATATTTTATGGTCTATAAAAAGGTTGTTCTAATACTGTTCTAAAAAAATGCTGCTCTACCTTATGATAGATTTGACTTAAAATGAATGCTCTTATTTCTGGCAAAGCTCTATAGAGAAGTTCTTTAATCTTGACGGAGTTCATCATCAGAACCTGTGATTCTAGACACATTTTAGTCTTTTGAGACCCTGGGCAGGGAATCCAGTCATGCCACACAGGCCTTCTGACCGATGGAAAATGTAAAATAAAAAAGCTGCTAAGTTTGTGGTAAATTTCTACACAGAATAATAAACCAATAATACATATTGTATGATTTCATTTGTATAGAGGTCTAATCTAGGCAAAATTGAGCTATATTGTTAGATGTTAAGGTAGTGACTACCTCCGGCAAGTAGGAAGAGAGTAAAAATTGGGTACGGCCATGAGGAGGTTTCTAAAATCTGACAATGCTTTATTTGTTGATCTAGGCAGGTGTGCTCACTTTGTGGAAATTCATTAAGCTCTTCATTTAGGATTTGGATATTTACCTGTGTGTATAGTTCAATAAAATATTGTTGATAAAAGATAGTTTTGCTCTCATATGAGTTTATATTTCTGATTCTATTGCCAAAAATACATCTAATAATATCAACAGATGTTGAGTCTTTATTAATTTGTCAGGCATGGTTCTGAGGGCTTCATGTGAATTAACATGATTTTATATTTTAATTTTTGATTTTAGCACACTTTTTATTATAGAAAGTTGTTAATTTGATATAGTCAAATGTAAAAATTGGGGTACACTGTATCTTGCCTAACAAATCTTTCTCTACCCTGTTATGCTTTTATTATTGTTTTTAACATTTCCTCCAATATCTTATTTTTATTTTTTATTTCCATAGGTTTCTGGGGAACAGGTGGTGTTTGGTTCCATAAGTAAGTTCTTTAGTGGTGATGTATGAGATTTGGTGCACCTATCACCCAAGCAGTATGCACTGTACCCGATTTGTAGTCTTTTATCTATCCCTCTCCCCCATGCCTCCCCTGACAAAGTCCCCAAAGTCCATTGTATCATTCTTATGGCTTTGTGTCCTCATAGCTTAGCTGCCACTTATGAGTGAGAACATACGATTTTTGGTTTTCCATTCCTGAGTTACTTCACTTCGAATAATAATCTCCAATTCCATCCAGGTTGCTGCAAATGCCATTATTTCATTCCTTTTTATGACTGAGTAGTATTCCATGGTAATTTTTTAATCTACTTCTTGATTGATGGGCATTTGGGCTGGTTCCATATTTTTTCAATTTTGAACTGTGCTGCATGTGCAAGTATCTTTTTCATATAATGACTTCTTTTCCTCTGGGTAGATACCCAGTTGTTACTGCATCATGCTTTTAGAGTTAAATCAACACCAAATTGATTAAACTGCTTTCAAGTACAAGTAAAGTGTTTCCTACATATAATGATTAATTTTAATATACTCTATTTTTAATAGATTAGTGCAAAGTCTTTGATGTGTGTGAAAAACAGTTTCCTCTTTCAGAAAGAAACTCATAACTAAAGAACATTTTATTAGTTATACTGAGCCTGTTTTCTCCATTCATTTTTGATAAGTGACACCACTTCTCAGTCCTAACATATAAGGACTCCATTTTAAGACTAATGTTGGCTATAAGAAAAATGGAACATTTTCTTATTAGAATTTTAAAACTTTAGGCTATATAGAGAAATTTTACTAACAATTCTCTAACAAGCCTCAAGTATAAACAAATGATTCCTTAGGCCAACCATTCATGCTATGTGGCTCCAGATTATACTAAAATAAAAACAAAAGCTGACTCATACTTTAAAAAGCATTCAGTAATATAGTCCTGAAATTATCTTTAAACAATCACTTGTAGGTGCATAGTACATAATAAATAAAACATAAAGTGGTGATTTCTGAGTGAACTCTGACATTGGGCTCTATAATAATTTATTTCTTATTCATAAATACCTTAAAATCAAGTCATTCTTAATTATATGGTACAGAAGGAATGGAGATGTTTAAGAAAAAATTCTTACGTGTAGACAGTGTGTGTCAACTTTTACTAGTAAAATGTTAATGTCATTTAAATATAACAATAAACTATTTAAGAATCGTATAGTAATAATGAAGTATATGACCATTCCCAAGCATGTTTTGAAGACTGTTCCTACTGTAGAACAAGGAGGAGAAAATAAATCTATAAACATAAAAGGAAGAAATGCTTTTATTTATTATACTTTCCATGTAAACATGTTAAAAGTTTTTATTTTCCTGTGAGACCATTTTACAATCTGTAAGTCTTTCTTTGCATGAATGACAAATATTTTTTTCTAAGTAGTTGTTATTGTTTACCTAAAAGGAAGAAGTCAAGGCAAAATTAATAGTATAGCATTTATTTGGGCCAAGGCTGAGGATCACAATCTGGAAGCACAGATTTAAGTTGCCCTTAATATACACTCTGGTTAATAGCAGTTACAAGTAGATTTTTAAAAGCAAACAAAAGGGGGGTGGGGATGAGTAGTGAGCTGATACAAAATCCTTTGTCAAAAATTCTCATTGGTTTATAGAAATAACATTGATTATTGATTGGCTATCCATTGTTAAGTTGCAGGGTGTGGATTATAGTATCCCAGTGTGGCATTATTAGTTACTTTATAGGTACTTGTAGCAATAGCAAGACTTTTGGAGAGATGAATGCATAGCTCAGAGTGGGGAGTACGGTGTGATAACTGTCTCATTTTAATGAGTCTCTGGGCCTAATAATTTGAAAGGGCTCACATTCTTCAGATGAAAGTTATTTTCTTTCCTCAGTATTTTCTTGTTATGGTCTTAGTTTAAATCTCTCTCTTCTTTGTTATTTCAAAAATATTTAGTTATATTTACTCATGTTTTGGATCAATAATATATATTTTCCAAAATTCAAATACTATAAAAGTGAATACAAGAAAAATATAGCTATAAGAAGTAGAATATTACTTCTGTGTCTTAGACCTCAATTCTCTTCCCTGCAAGCAGTAGAGTTTCATTTTCTTGTCTATCTTTACAGAAATATTTTATGCATATGTAAGTAAATATGTACAAATTATATTTACAGATATGTATGTGCATATACATATGTGTATGCCTGTATATAGATATGTGTGTGTGTATTTATACTTTTACTCAGAAATGATCAGGCCATTTTTAACACTTACAGACAAGTTCCTTAAGATGAGAGTGCCTGTCTGATTCATCTGTGTGATCTCTCAACATGTATATACATATATACACACACACACACACTCTTGTATAAATATATATATATACACACACTTGTATAAATACATATATATATATGCTTGTATAAATATATATATACATATTCTGTACTATATTTTGTTTTAGGGTTTTGGTTTTACTTTTTACATAAGAGCATTTCTTGTAGTAAATTTCACATCAGTACATAAAACACTTTCTTATCTTCTTTTATGGTGCTTTAAAATTTCTTCATGTATATATGGCATAGTTTTTTCAACCAATCTTCTCTAGATGCATATTTAAGTTGTTTCCAATAGCTTGCTATTACAATGTACATGTGACCATCAAAAATATTTCATAATCTTTCCTTCATTTATTAATAACTAACTTCAAATGAGTACTTAGTATAATTTCAGCCCCATGTTCAGAGCTTTATATACATTATCTCATTCAATTTGCAAACTAACCATGAGAGTTTTTTTTTACATTTTAGTATTGTTTTTTATTTAGTGCTTTTTTAATTCCCTTTTTACAGATGAAGAAAATCTATTTGCCTAAACAGAAAAATAAATATGTGGAAGATTCAGAATCTGATTTCTGGTCTGTATGTCTCTAAAATTCTTATAAGAGAAACTAATTACAGAAGTATTTATTGACAGTCTATATAGATGTAATGTGCTGGTGAGATCACAGGTGAGTCAGACACAGACACTCACCTTCAGGAGCTTATTGTCTGCAAGTGTTAAAAGCTTACTCTTTTCTGAGTAAGTCAATTAATTATAGCAGATTTCAATCAAGTGACTGACAGGTCATTAACAAAGATATATTCTATGTATACAAAAATAATAGTTTAAAATCATATTCTCAAGTTCAAGTTTTATAATTTAACTAAAGAGTACCAGATTTACAAAGAAGTAATTATCACACTTAATAAAACTCCAAATCTGCTTCTGGATGTGACCACAGTAGGGTATAATTTTGAGAGCTAAATTTCAAAGATGACCACTTTTTAGAAATGAACTAGGAAACATTTCTATATTATTAATTACAGCTAGAAATAAATCTTTCAACAGAGGAGAATTTGCAATAAATGTTGATAAATAAAATCAATGGCTTAGGAAGAATTCTGAAAATTGCTAGCCTGTTCCTAAGACAGTAGTTAAATTTGATGACTGGATTTTGAAAATTTCCATGTTTCTTCACTGCCAATTTCCATCAGGGACAAAAATGAAAAGTATCAAAAATAACATGAAACAGACATTTCTTCCAAATGTTGGAGTTTGAGTAGGGATGAAAAATGTTATGAAGAAAACTGCTTTCAAATTTCTAGCCTAGTTTGGAATATTAAAAAAGAAAAAAACTACAGTTGTAGTAAGAAAAGAAAACACAGTTTGTAAGGAGCCACTTATATCCAAAATGTAGTCTTAGAAGTTAAATTACTCCTCTCATTCTAGTTCTGAAGTTGCCCTTGAATTTACTCAAGACTTCACAGTTTGGCCATCATATTTCTCATCTAATACTCCTGTAAGTTGCCTACATTAAATAAAAAACTAAGAATTAGCACACAGAAGTATTTTTAATTTTTGACTTTGAACTGGCAACTGAATCAACAGATATGACTATTAAAATGCAGAGTTCTTAGCCTCAATCCTGATATTTTGAAGCAAAGAACCCCCAAATCTACATTTTAGTAATTCTTATATACTCAAGTTTAGAACCACTGCAATGACAGGAAGGAAGGTATGGGGATTGTATTATGACTTCTCCCTTTCTTCACAAGCTCAGAGACAAAAAAATGTGATAGAAGGTACACTACTTTAAGACTGCAAAAGTGTGTTCTACACCTGGGCTTGCAAATTCCTAGCAGACTAACTGTATTAGTCAATTTTCATGCTGCTGATAAAGACATATCTGAAACTGAGAAAAAAAAAAGAAGTTTAATTGGACTTACAGTTCCACATGGCTGAGGAGGCCTCAAAATCATGGCAGGAGGTAAAAGGCATTTCTTACATGGAGGCAGCAAGAGAACATGAGGAAGAAGCAAAAGCAGAAACCCCTAATAAACCCATCAAATCTCATGAGACTTATTCACTGTCACGAGGATAGCACAGGAAAGACCGCCCCCATAATTCAATTGCCTCCCCCTGGGTCCCTCCCAAAACATGTTGAAATTTTGGGAAATACAATTCAGTTTGAGATTTGGTGGGGACACAGCCAGACCATATCATTCCACCCCTGGCCCTTCCAAATCTCATGTCCTCACATTTCAAAACTAACCATGCCTTTCCAATAGTCCCCCAAAATCTTAACTAATTTCAGCATTAACCCAAAAGTTCACAGTATAAAGTTTCACCTGAGGCAAGTCAAGTCCCTTCTGCCTATGCAAAAATCAAAAACAAGCTAGTTATTTCCTAGATAAAATGAGGGTATAGCTTTTGGGTATTTGGTAAATACAGTCACTCCAAATGGGAGAAATTGGTGAAAACAAAAAGATTACAGGGTCCATGCAAGTCTGAAATCCAGTGGAGCAGTCAAACTTTAAAGCTCCAAAATGATCTCCTTTGACTCCAGGCCTTACACCCAGGTCATGCTGATGCAAGAGGTGGGTTCCCATGATCTTGGGCAGCTCTGCCTCTGTGGCTTTGCAGGGTACAGCCTCCCTCCTGGCTGTTTTCATAGGCTGTTGCTGAGTGTCTGCAGCTTTTCCAGGTACAAGGTTCAACCTGTCAGCAGATCTACCATTCTGGGATCTGGACGACGGTAGTCCACTTCTCACAACTCTACTAGTCAGTGCCCGAGGACTCTGTGTGGGGGCTCTGACCCCACATTTCCCTTCTGCACTACCCTAGCAGAGGTTCTCCATGAGCACCCCACCCTTGCAGCAAACTTTTGCCTTGGCATTTAGGTGTTTCCATACATCTTCTGCAATTCAGACAGAGGTTCCCAAACCTCAGTTCTTGACTTCTGTGCACCTGAAGATTCAACACCACATGGAAGCTCCCAAGGCTTGGGGTTTCTGCCATCTGAAGCCACAGCCTGAGCTCTACATTGGCCCCTTTCAGCCACAGCTGGAGTGGTTGGGACACAGAGCACCAAGTCCCTAGGCTGTACAAACCACAGGGACCCTGGGCCTGGCAAATGAAGCCACTTTTTCCTCCTAGGCTTCCAAGCCTGTGATGGAAGAGGCTGCCATGAAGGTCTCTGACATGGCCTGGAAATTTTTCCCCATGGTCTTGGGAATTAATATTAGACTCCTTGCTACTTATGCAAATTTCTGCAGCCAGCTTGAATTTCTCCACAGAAAATTGGTTTTTCTTTTCTATCACATAGTTGGGCACCAGATTTTCTGAACTTTTATACTGTTTCCCTTTTAAAACTGAATGCCTTTAACAGTACCCAAGTCACCTCTCAAATGCTCTGCTGCTTAGAAATTGTTTCTGCCTGATACCATAAATCATCTCTCTCAAGTTCAAATTTCCACAAATCTCTAGGGCAGGGGCAAAATGCCACCAGTCTCTTTGCTAAAACATAACAAGAGTCACGTTTGCTCCAGTTCCCAACAAGTTCCTCATCTCCATCTGAGACCACCTCAGCCTGGATTTTATTGTTCATATCGGTATCAGCATTTTGGATAAAGCCATTCAACAAGTCTCTAGGAAGTTCCAAACTTTCTCACATTTTCCTGTATTCTTATGAGTCCTTCAAACTGTTCCAGTCTCTGCCTGTTACCCAGTTCCAAAGTTGCTTCCACATTTTCAGGTATCTTTTCAGCAACACCCCACTCCTGGTATCAGTTTACTGTATTAGTCCATTTTCATGCTGCTGATAAAGACATACCTGAAGGAAAAGAGGTTTAATTGGGCTTACAGTTCCACATGGCTGGGGTGGCATCAGAATCATGGAGAGAGGAAAAAGGCACTTCTTACATGGTGGCAGCAAGAGAAAATGAGGAAGAAGCAAAAGTGGAAACCCCTGATAAACCCATCAGATCTCATGAGACGTATTCACTATCATAAGAATAACTTGGGAAAGACTGGCCCCCATGATTCAATTATCTCCCCCTGGGTCCCTTCCACAACACTTGGGAATTCTGGGAAATATAATTCAAGTTGAGATCTGGTGAGCACACAGCAATACCATGTCACTGATCTTATATAAGTCATTGACAGTCCTTGAATCCTGGGTTCTGCCTGTGCCATCAGGTTATTGTTGGGTTAAGATAACACATGCAGATTATTTATCTCCTGCCATAAAGATCCATGGCATTAATAGTATTGATCTCATACTCTCAGAGTAGGTTAAAGAGTATTGTATTTTTTAAAAAATATATCAATTTCTATTTCCAACAGAAAGAGGAGTGAATAAAACCAAGGAAGGGAACAATTACTATTTATAAATTTATGGCAGTATTAAATACCAATTTTTTCATATTATTGTGATTCTTAATTTAATAGTTATTGTGTTACTTTTTAAAGTGGAAACAAAAAATCCAAAAAACCTTATTCAGCTTTGCTTTCATTGATTAAAAAAATGCACAAGTTTCATGATACAAAACATTGACTACTTTTTGGTATAATTGAATTGCCACCAGGTCCCTGAAAAATTTTTTTTGTTATTGAAGCATGTATGCCTTGGAGATTATAGTAGCTCTTGCTTTTTGTTCTAGAAAAAAAGCAGAACTTAATTTGAAATGTGTGACTAATATAATTAGGGAATTAATGTAATTCCCAACCCCTGGGGAATTAAGTGGTTTTCTAGAGACATCCCTAAAGGATACTCACTGAAACAACTCCTGTCTGACATACAAATTGCTCTATAAACCAAGGCTACAAACTGTCAGCGTGAACAAATAATAAGATGAGTATCTTTAGCTAGTTGCTTAAACTCGTCAAATCATTGAATTTGACAAGTCTGCGGATTGCATAAGCTTCTTA
This sequence comes from Rhinopithecus roxellana, assembly GCF_007565055.1. NCBI lineage: Eukaryota > Metazoa > Chordata > Mammalia > Primates > Cercopithecidae > Rhinopithecus > Rhinopithecus roxellana. The sequence continues at coordinate 93,513,696 of NC_044550.1, forward strand.
CCATTTTGGGACCTCAAAGATCCTCATGAAATACTAAGAAACAGGATCAGATGATAAAGGCACCATCTAGAATCAGGGTTCTGTGATGTGTCTGATATCAACATGACCTAAAAATAGGGATGCTTCAACCAACAATCAAGGGTTGAGAGGAAAAATAGAAAACTCTAAAACGATAAAGAAATGAAAGAAAATTGTATAGCCAAAGTACTGCATATTGCTAAAACTGGAGAGAGAGAGACAGAGAGAGAGAGAGAGACAGAGAGAGAGAGAGAGAGAGAGAGAGAGAGAGAGAGAGAGAGAGAGAGAGAGAAATGTAGCGTGCAGTGGTATAGTTTAAGGGCAGAAGAGTCTAGTGCTGATGAAACGTGATGGCTTCAGAGTCAGATTGTCTCTATTAGAATCCAACTTTCATTCCTAGCCTTTTGGCCTTAGGCAAGTGACTTAACCACTCTATGTTTCAGTTTTATTATCTGTAAAATGATAATAGCTCCGGACACCACTTGCCACATAAAAGCACTCAAATGTTAATTATTGTTAATATTATTAAATGAATCATACAGTTGATGTTCAAAGTGATCCCTGAACAGTATCCAACATAATGGGTACTTGACAAATAATCATTGAAATTAATTAGTGAGTGATTGAATGAATCAATGTATCTACTACAAACTTTGAAAATAAATTTATAGGCCTGGCACGGTGACTCAAGCCTGTAATCCCAGCACTTTGGGAGGCCGAGACGGGCGGATCACGAGGTCAGGAGATCGAGACCATCCTGGCTAACACGGTGAAACCCCGTCTCTACTAAAAAGTACAAAAAACTAGCCGGTTGAGGTGGCGGGCACCTATAGTCCCAGTTATTCAGGAGGCTGAGGCAGGAGAATGGCCAAACCCAGGAGGCGGAGTTTGCAGTGAGCTGAGATCCGGCCACTGCACTCCAGCCTGGGTGACAGAGCGAGACTCTGTCTCAAAAAAATAAAAAAATTAAAAAAAATAAAATAAATTTATATTTGAATTTTTAACACATCTATAATAAGACAAAAGACAAAATGTATTTTGTATTTATTTTGTTGATCTGTTTTACTCTTAGAATTAAATTATGCATGTATTTCAATATAATTGCTCTTTACCTTATTCTAGGAATGTGTAAATAAAAATTAAAAGATATCAAATAAGTATTTTAAAATTTTGATGGGTTGACTTTTTATTTGGGTTTTTATTTTATTTGGCTTTTTAAGGTTAAGCTCATAACCCAAAGACCTTTTGGTGAATCTATGACATTTAAAAAGTCACTAACCGATCAATGTAGAGTGGTTACCACAGACTGAGGAGATGGGAAGGAGAGATGGGGGGCGGGGAGTCAATAAGTACGAAGGTACAGTCAGATAGGAGAAATAAGTTCTGGTGTTCAGTTGCCCAGTAGGGTGCCTATGGGTACCAGTAAAGTATTATACATTGCAGAATAGCCAGAAAGAGGATTTTGAATGTTCTCACCATAAGAAATGATGAGGTCATGAGCTGATGGATTAGCTAACTCTCCTGATTTGATCATGATATAACATATACACATGTCAAAATATCACATGGTACTCCATAAATATGTACAATTACAATGTCAATTAAAACATGTTAAAAAGAAAATGAAGAAATTAATTAGTCAGTGGAGGGTATGTAGACTTATGATTAACCAGAGAGGTTTAAATAATAAATAAATGAGACTAAGTTTCATTTTACTTTTGAGACAGGGTCTCGCTCTGTCACCAGGCTGAAATGCAACACAAACATAGCTCAAGTTTCTGTGTTCAAACACTCTTCCTGCCTCAGTCTCTAGAGCAACTGGGGCTACTGGTGCGCACCACCGCACCGGGTTAATTAAAAAAAAATTTTTTTTTTGGAGAGATGGGGTCTCACTTTTTTGCCCTGGGTGATCTCAAGGTCCTGCGCTCAAGCGATCCTCCTGCCTTGGCCTCCCAAAGTGTTGGGATTACAGGTGTGAGCCACTGTGCCTAACCTGAGACTTTAGGTCTTACGTTTCAGTCTATATAATTTTGCAACTGAAATACATTGGTATTGAAATATGTAATCAATCTGATTCATTTTGGGACATTTTAATGGAACCCCAGGAGAGGGTTGACTATAACCACGTTGCTGCTTGTGGTTTCATTGTATAGATATCTGTGCAATTCAGAAGAGAAACAAGGAAAAATAGAGCTTGCTGCCATCACATTTTTAGTAGCCTGGGCACCATTGTGTGAACACTGCAGTAACTCTACCATTATATGTTGCAGTATTATTTAATGAGTATGGACTGAATACATTTAGTATTAAGGGATAAGACTGACAGGAATTCAAAACATGATCTATTTGGCATTAAGAGAATACCAAAAGAACATTGGCATGGCACCTACTACTCCTTTCCAAGGACATAATCAAGAGATAGTTGGAGAACCCACACCACCCACAGTTCCCAGGTGGCTGAAAAAATAAATGGATCATTATAGCCTAGCAGAGTTTTATGATGTTTGAAACAAACTGTCCATGACTATTTTTTTCAAGTACAGAAACATCTAGGAACTCATTTTTTGACATTTAAAAAAGAGATTTTGGTAAGTTATTTTCAAAGGAAGAAAGTAATACAATGGGAAATAGAGACAAAACAATTTCTATTGTTTTTTGCTGCTGCTTCTGCTGTTATTTTTTACTTTGACTAGACAAAGCAAATGCTTTTACTTTGAAATTTATTTACAGTACTCTTACTTTATGTCAGAAGTTGTGTAATTTGGTTACTATACATCTAAGTTTAGCAAAATAGTGGTTCCAATAATTAATAGAAACTTGTTGCACTCTTTGTTAAAGTTAATGTATTTTAGTCTGTTTGCACATATATTTCATCATGGTTTGACAATTTTGACAGGCATAACTGATTTTGATACAACCAAAGTAAGAAAATGAATATATTGATTTATTTTGAAATCACTTTGGCATAATTACATGGGCAAACATGTTTGAAATAATCTGCAATGGATAAACGTATGGTAGTTTAAAAGTGAAAAAGCATACAGTTTTCAGCAAAAAAAACATTTTCTGCATAGATATAAACGTTTCCTTTTCTCTTTAGATCTATTCTATATTCTAGAGTTTAATTATTTTTCAAATAATAGCTTTATTAAAATGTCATTCACATTCCGTAACATTTATTAGATTTTTGAACAGGCATGGAATGTATTTCCATTCCATTGGCATATATCTAAGAGTGGGTGTTGCTAGATCTTATCAAATGTTAAACACTATGTTTATAAGATTTGAAGTGATTGATGAATTGAGAGATAAAGTGATTGATTAATTGATTGATATTTAAGAATTTGTGGATTGTTGTTAATTCTTTCAATGTTTGGTAGAATTCACTTGTGAAGTCATCTAGTCCCGGGCTTTTCTTTGTGGAAAATTTTGTATTATTAATTCGATTTCTTTCCATAAGGCTATTAAGATTTACATTTCTTTTTGATTTAGTTGTGTTAGTTTTTGTCTTCCTAGGATGTCGTCCATTTCACTTAAGATATCTAATTTTTCCCATAATATTGTTCATACTATTCCACTTTTTATTTCTGCAAGGTTGGTAGTGATGTTTGCCTTTTATTCCTAATTTTAGCATTTTGAGAGCTTTTTTTGGCAGGCTAGCAAGAGGTTTGTTAAATTTGTTGATCTTTTCAAGGAACCAAATTTTAGTTCTGTTAATTTTCTCTATTGTTTTCCTTGTCTCTATTTTATTTTCTTTAACTTGAATCTTTATCATTTTCTCCTGGCTTCCTTTTGGTTTAGATTTCTCTACTGTCTTTAGTTATTTAAAGTACAAAGTTAAGTTATGAATTTAATATTTGTTTCTTCTTTTTTTTTTAACAAAGTCACTTACAGCTATACGTTTATTTCTAAGCACTGTTTGAGCTGTGTCCCACAAGTGTTGTGTTTTGTTTATGTTTATTTTAGAGGGTTTTCCAGCTTCTTATGTGAGTTCTTTTTTCGCATGTTGATTATTTAAGACTATTGTTTAATTTTACATATTTATGAATCTTGAAAATTTCCTCTGTTACTGACTTTGTCTGTTTGTTTGAGACACAGTCTTGCTCTGTCATTCAGGATAGAGTGCAATGTGATCATGGCTCACTGCAACCTCAAACTCCTGGGCTCAAGGGATCCTTCCACTTCAGCCTCCTGAATAGCTAGGGCTGTAAGTGCACACCACCATCCCCAGCTAATTAAAAAACATTTCTTTTTGTTTGTAGACACAGATTATTGCTGTTTCCCAGGCTCGTCTTGAACTCCTGTCATCATGTGGTCCTCGTGCCTCAGCCTCCCAATGCATTGGGATTACAGGTGGAAGCCACTGCTCCTGGTTTCTGATTTTTAGTTTCATTATATTATGTTTATAAAGCATACTTTCTCTGATTTTGATCCTTTTGAATGTATTTAACCTTTTTTTCTGTCCTAACATAGATTATTTCATGGAGAATAACCCATAGCCCTTCGTAAAAGTGCATTATCCTGTTGTGTGCAGTAGTGTATGCATGTCTGTTAGGTCTAGTTGGTTTATACTGTTTTTCAAGTCTCATATTTTCTTCTAAGTTAGATATCATGTGCTAAATGTAAAAAAAAAAAGACACAAGACTCACTCTATAGATATAGTGACTATTATTAAAGATGATTTAAAATAAGATACTTCTAAAACAAAAAAGATACTATATTCAGCAGCAGTTTGGGCAGTCCCTATAACTAACTTGGTTGTGAATTTGTTCACACTATCAAGCTAAAGAGTTTGGGTGGCAATTCAGAGGACAGGTTAAAAAAAAAAAAGAGGCAAAGTCCACTATAAACTTGGTCTTTCTTACCATTTGATCCTGGTCTCTCCTTAAATCTCCTTAAATCCACTGACTTAAGTTTCCTATACCCAATGATAACCGATTTGACATATTCTTCCCCAAATAACCTGTTTCACCCATCTTTTCTCCCAGAGATAAGCAAACATCTTTCACTTCACTCTTTTCTATTACTTTTCCTACTTTTTATCCCTTTTCCCTGTTGTACATTCTGATTGAAACTGTGATGGATTGCCTCTTCCCTCTATTTTGATGACTCTTCTCATAGAAAAATAGATTTCTTACCAACAATTCACTTCTTGAACTTATTAGAGAAGATAATGGAAAGATTCATTTCTTATTTGACTCTAACTCTGTTTTTACATGAAGTCTCTGTCAGAAACGTGCTACCATATGGAGAGATCTACATGGCAAGGAACTGAAAGAGTGAAAGAGGACTGCTTCTAATAGCTAGCAAGAGGCTGATTCCCTCAGCCTAATAACCTGTAAGGAACTAAATCTTGCCAACAACCATGTGTCTTGAAAATGGATCCTTCCACAGTCTAGCCTCAGATAAGAGTGTACCCCGAACAACAGCTTGGTTGCAACCTTGTGAAGACACTGAAGCAGAGAACCCAGTTAAGTCATACCCAGATTTCTGACCCAGAGAAATTGTGAGATAATGAACATACCTGTTTTAAGCTGCTAATTTTGTGGGAATTAGTTACACAGCAATAGAGAACTAAAAAAATTGCTCAAGGTAATGGAAATTATAAGTTGATGAGTAAGAATGTGAAACTTGACAGTCTGACTCTGATTTAGGAAGTTTATGCTAACAGCTGCAATTTTATATTTTTACATTGGGACATTTTTATTTTTTATATTTCAGTAGTAATTGTTCTAGTACCAATTTTAATTATGAAAGGTAGCATGATAAAAATCAAAATTAATTGGTTACCTGAGAGTAAGATGTTTCTATCTAATAGAATTCTTGGGTATCTACTTGCATCTGTTGAGAAATAAAGATTTGGAAAGTATCCTGAGTGAGGGCAAGATTTGAACTTTGCCTATAACGGGCATTCAGATAAAGACAAGTTTGATAAAGACCCTATCAGTAGTCATACACATGGGAGATAATGGGGTTTCTGATATTGAATTTCTGTGAGAGGGGATTGCATCTAGCACAATCATCTCAACTTTAAATGAGGCTCTAGAGTCAAAAAAAAATGATTGCTCAGAGCACAGCTTGGTGGCAGTTACCAGTTCTAATGGCATCTCAGTGCTCTGTTCAGAAGAGGACTGTGTGGGAATTGAAAGAGATGTTTCCTTTGACTCTGAAACTCTGACACTGAAGCAAAGTCACTGTGGGACCCAATTAATTGAGTGTAAGACAGAGGATAACATTTCTCTCACTTGGCAAGTATGGTGAGAGAGCCCCAGCTCAACAATTCCAAGGTGCAAATAATTTTGTCACCAGTGACATCTTTATTGGGCAGTGGGAACAGAGGTCCATTTGTCTGTGGACCTGTCTGTTCTTGAGGCATGGGAGCCCAGCTCAGTGAGTTGTGGTAAGGACAGCAAGCAGGACTCATATATATTTGGGTGGAGATAAGGACAGGGAACTCTGCAGTCAAGCAGAGGAGGGTTTACAGATAGAGTGTTAATGTAGGTGTCATGATATTTCATGTGTAGGCTGATGATGCCAGAACATTAAGTTATATAAAGATTAAAGAAAATAAATAAGCTATGAAATTCCACAGCCCAATCACTCACATGTCTGTGCAAAATAGCTCTTGTGTAAAATTGGTGATTACATTCTGAAGAAACTTGTTTCTGAATATTTTATGCTGCCATACTTATTTGAAACTTGGCAGTCTGAATATTTATGCTGCCATAGAATTATTTGAAAATACAAAGTAAAATTATTTAAATCATTCTTAAAAATGAATGTGTTCATTAAGTCAATGTACAGCCACTACTAATTAAGTGCCTCTTTGTGGGGGGGGGGGCAGGGAGAGAGAGAGAGAGAGAGAGAGAGAGAGAGAGAGAGAGACTACTGAAGCCTGAATAGACATAAAAATATCTCCATTAAGAAGTTTCAAACCCGCTGAACCAGACTGAAACTGACGACTTGATCATGATGTTTGTCAAGTTAATATCTAAAGACTTTCATCTGGGAAAGATAGTGAAACAGATATGCAAATTTATGCATAAAAATAAAAATCCCATATGTGCTTAGAGGGAGAGGTTTCCAGCCAAAATGCTAATGATATGACATAATAATACTTAACATTTCTATAGATTTTAATTCAAAGAGCTCAAAATGTACGACAAATATCTGCTAAATGAAAATAAACCATATTGTCTTCCTGTGTTATACATTTCAAGAGTGACTACATTTTAATTGAACAAAAATATATGCATAATAACAAAATCTTCAAAGTGAAAACACCAGGAAATGGCTAAATAAACTGTTTAAGATTTTAAAACATGTCACTGATCCCATTGAATGAAATGTATGATCAAAACTGCATGCAAATTTAGACATCTGAAACATTTTAAAGATGATTCTATTCCACAGGCATTTATGTTTTTACTATATGAGCTATCACAAAATGTTTTGAACTAGTGTGAATTCCAGGTTATATGAACAAAATATGACTGCTGTCTAAAGGAGTTTACAAACTAATGGGGGAAATAAAACAAATGAGTGGCTCTAATATTAATCGGATGTTATGTGCTAAGGAGCTTTAAAGAAGGCTCCATGAGGAAACAGAAGGAGTAAGTGTCTGTGATTGGCACTGGAGAGGGCAATTGAGACAGATATTGGAGTAACATAGGACTTCCCACACTTGTATCGGAGGAAGTAAATTTGAGGCATAATAAAATAATGTTCACGGAAGCCAAAACTGATGAAAGGGATCAGGATATGCCACTCCAAAAATGCCACGTTGACATAAGCATTATTTGGAGCTGAAGGCGTTTGAATTCCTGAAGTCCCTTATCTGCCTAAATGCAGAGGCTCTCAAAATAAGTCAGAAGAACTCAATTATCATAAATCCCCTCCCTGGGAGCAACTCTAATCTCTTCTCAGAGACAAAATGTTGAGAAATTGGCACCACAACCAAATAGACTATTGTCACAATGTCATATATCATAGACATTGTCACATTGTCATTTCTTCCATTTATTCTCCTACGAGCCCATTGACCTTTCCAAAAAGTCATTTGCTTTTCTGTAAGTGCCCTTCTCCCCACTCTATTGTGCTAAGTTAGGTGTATAGCTGCCAAATTCTAACCGCCCTTTTGAGTTACTCATCACTGAGCACTTTCCTGTGTGTGCACTGTGCACACATTCATAAACATCTGTTTGTTTGTGATCTGTCTTTTTTCAATCTCATTTATAGCCTCCCCAGCCAATGAATTCCAAGATGGTCAGAGGAAATAGAAAAATGTTCACCCCTACACTGACAAACTGATAAAGTGTGATGTGCAGTTAAAGGGAATGATGGAGAGTAGCCTGAAAAGGCAAGTGATGCCAGACTAAGGAAGAATTATTTTCTTCAGATAATGAGAAACAACTGAAGTGCTTTGAACATGACAGTGACAAAATTATGTTTGATTTTTGAATCTGTTCTCATAGCTCTAATGTTATAAGTCTGAGATAGAAAAGACAGAAATAGAAACAGTTTGGAGAGGGAAAATGATAATTTTAGTTTTAGACATGGAATCATAAACTGTTAGTACAAAGTCTCAGAAGTTATTTCCTTAACCCACAGCCCCTAATTGCCCAACCCTGTTTTTTTTTCTTTTTTTAACACAAGAAACAGAGAACCCCAGATATAACTTATTTAACATGCTTAAATCCATGCAGTGACTCAGTGGTGTTTTAAGGCGCTGATGGTATATTTCAATGGAGACATCTAGTAGGAGATTGGAAATGTAAATAAAGATTTCATAAAAGGAGGCCGGGCGCGGTGGCTCAAGCCTGTAATCCCAGCACTTTGGGAGGCCGAGACGGGCGAATCATGAGGTCAGGAGATCGAGACCATCCTGGCTAACACGGTGAAATCCCGTCTCTACTAAAAATACAAAAAACTAGCCGGGCGACGAGGCGGGCGCCTGTAGTCCCAGCTACTCGGGAGGCTGAGGCAGGAGAATGGCGTGAACCCGGGAGGCGGAGTTTGCAGTGAGCTGAGATCCGGCCACTGCACTCCAGCCTGGGCGACAGAGCGAGACTCCGTCTCAAAAAAAAAAAAAAAAAAAGATTTCATAAAAGAGTTGCAAGTGAGACCTATAGATTTGGGATTCTTTCTCATAAAATTTAAAAGAGCATTCAGTTGGGGGTGGGTGGACAGGCAAGAATAAGGAATGAGAATGAAGGATAAATTATTCAGTGAAAGGTAGATATAAGAAAGCACGCTTCTAATCATTTGAAAGCTACTTTGGCATAAAAGACCTGAGGCTAGATTGGAGAGCCCAACTTTGAACTCAAATGCTTAATTTTTCCTGTAGTTTATTGCCTGGGAGTATTGAGACAAATAAGTTTTAATTTAGGGTTTTTCTACGAGCATTACATGCATTTTCTCCTTTAATTATCACAAAGTCCATGAGGCAGGTAGTTTTATTATTCCCGTTTTGTAGATGAGTAAACAGAGGGAGAGAAAGTTTACAGAGCTTGCCTAAAACATTAAAGTCAGTGAATGGAATATCTGGGATTGCAGTCCATTTATTCTTATTCTTAGGACCTATCCTATTAAATACAAGTATGCCTTCCCGTCACTGCCTTTGTTCTTCCATTTTTCTTCTGGTATTCACTATATTTATGCTTATACCAAGATACAGGAATGTGAAAGATACAAGAAAACAATGTCACTGAATAAAACATATTTTGTTATCTTTTTCCTATGGAGAAAAAGAAAACATTCAGTGGATCTGTTTTTCTTTTATGTAAAGAACAAAATCCACAAAACATGGATTATATTAAAAAATTAATAAAGTTTTATTTTTGTATGATGAGTAGAAAACTGAATAGGAATACAACAAAGAAAAGCAGCAAGAAGAAAAAACATGAAGAGAATTAGAAAAATAAAAGCAAAAAAACCAATTGAGAGAGAAAAAAAACAGACATAAGAGGAAATCTGGAAACTAAAATTGATTAAGTGGGCTATGTATCCCTGCCCATGGTGGCAGTGTTGATTGGTTTCCCACTTAGACCAACGCCTATGTTCCCTGCTCTCACGGCTCATCCCCTAGGATAGAGACAAAAATTGCCAGATACTAACATTTGTAGATACCCTGACAGTTAGGGCATGGGCATATGCCCCAATGTTGGCTGGAAAGTCAAGACATACAGAGATATCTGAGATAAACCCAATCTTCCTGCTTGGCAGCAATGATGTGGAAGATTGAACCTAGCGTTTTGGCAGCCATCTTGTGTGACTGTTCAAGTCTAAGGATGAAACAATCTGAAAAGAACTATAAAAAAGCCTCACTTCCTCATGATACTCTGTAGCCACTAAATTAACCAATCTTATAGTTATCCAACCTTTGGTTTCTTGCATACACACACACACACACACACACACACACACACACACACACACATCTATATATATACACACACACATATTCATTGCTTTAGCCCTTTTTTTTTTTTTTTTTTGAGACAGAGCCTTGCTCTGTCACCCAGGCTGGAGTGCAGTGGTTTGACCTCCACTCACTGCAACCTCCGCCTCCTGGGTTCAAGCAATTCTCCTGCCTCAGCCTCTCAAGTAGCTGGGATTACAGGTGCCCACTACCATGCCCAGCTAACTTTTATATTTTTAGTAGAGGCGGGGTTTCACCATATTGGCCAGGCTGGTCTCAAACTCCTGACCTCAGGTGATCCCCCCACCTCGGCCTCCCAAACTGCTGGGATTACAGGCATGAGCCTCCACACCCAGCTTGCTTTAGCCTCTTTTAATTAAGTATTCTGTTAGTTGCAATGGAAGAACTCATTTTCCCTGTTTTTTTTTGTTGTTGTTGTTGTTGCTGTTGTTGTTTTTGTTTTGTTTTAATTTTTTTTTATTTTTATTTTTTAAGATGCAGTATTGCTCTGTCACTCAGGCTGGAGTACAGTGGCACGATCTGGATTCACTGCAGCCTCCACCTCCCAGGTCCAAGCGATCCTCCCACCTCAGCCTCTTGGGTGGAACTACAGGTGTGCACTACCATGCCCAACTAATTTTTTTGTGTTTCTTGTAAGGGCAGGGTTTTGCCCTGTCACCTAGGCTGGTCTTGAACTCCTGGGCTCAAATGATTCTCCCACCTCAACCTCCCAAAGTGCTGAGATTACAGGCATGAGCTACCACACCCAGACGGAAAGAAATTTTAATGAATACACATATTCACAGCAAATCTACAAGTTAGATATCATCATCACATTTTATATTTAAGAAAATTCAGGTTCAGCAAGGTTAAATTTCCAAAGGTATACAATTAGTAAATGGCTAAACATGGCTATGAGCCTCTAACTCAATATCTGCAGAATTTATATTCATCTTATACTGGGCTATCATATTAAAAGCAACAAAGACATTGAGAGACAGAGAAATGGAAAGAGGCTCAATGGATTTGAAATGAGGATAGTTCAAGATGATATGGTTAGGTTGTATGCTTCACAACCTTAACAGTTATTATTAAATATTGTTTAGCCATTATTCAAAGCTCTGTACATTAATAATTTTCTAATGCTTACTTAAAATTATGCAACAAGTGCAGTTTAGCAGCAGACACTATTCTCTGAGCTTCCTGTTAGTTAGAGGAGTATTACCCAGTCTGTACAAAGTCAGATGAAGGGAAAGACCAGAACTTTCTGTAGCAAGTTCTCCACCACTGCTGTTAAAATATTTTCAATAATGTCTTTGACTTGAGCAGCACTTATAATGTCTAAAATGCTTTCACCTAAATTACCTGTCTTAATGATCACTGAATAATAAGAGTGAAAAAAAATAAGGCACCAAGAGGTTAAACCCCAGGGCTGTGTAGCAAAGTCAGTGCATACAGGGACTCCCAGCGGCCTTTCCAGTGACAAATATTTTAGATTTGTAACCAAATGTCATGTCCAAAATGGAAAATGTTTTGAATCTTAATAATCAATTGAATAAAGGATGGCAAAAGGAGGAGGAGGAAAAGAAAGAAGTCCAAGACTGATGAAATATAAAAGACAATAAAGAGGAAATAGGCATCAAGTAGTCATTGGCACAGAAATGTGGTCGAAGTTGGTGGTAGGGAAAGGCACTCTAGAAAGATCGTTAAGGTCAGGAGGAGTTGCTGAGAATCAAATCTGGATAGGTTTGGAAGCATATTTCCTTTCCTCTTTTGGTAGTTTAGTCAAGACCTGGTTCAGCTGCCATCTGTAAAGAAATGAGGCTTGGGATGATGTCAGCATCCTGGCAGGCAAGGTTGTTCCCAGAGCTTTTGGTGGGCAGACCTTGGCCCTTGGTATTCATATTGCTTTGTGCTATTTCTGGACATCCCTTGATATCTTTCTTGTTGCTTAGAGAAACTAGATGTTCCCAAGTCCTACTTAGGTAATCTATAAATAGGAAACACAGTGTTTGAGGTGGAATCGTTCTCACTGGTGAAAGTGCTCCCCATGGTGTGTTCAGCTTTCTGTCAAGCCTGCTGATCACAGCAAGCGCCTCTCTGCTTGTACCTTGTCCATGGTACATGCAATATATCTAACCCCAGTCTATGCTATGGAACAGAAGGTGTTGTTCCATAGCATAGAGGGGGTTGCATGCACTCTGCTACTTCCCTGCTTGTAAGTTTTGGCCTAATAAACCCTATGGTATCCCTGCAACATGTGATCCTAGTGTGCATGTCTGTGATCCCCTTGCATGATAGAAATAGTGACAAATAATAGACACCCTTAATATAACATGACAGAACAACAGAAAAATCTGAAAGCTAGCAAAATGGTCCACATGAGCCTATTGCCTACACTGACAAGTGAGGATTGATAATCGAGAGAAAGTTGACAGAGGATATTGTATTAGTCCATTTTCATGCTGCTGATAAAGACATACCTGATATTGGGCAATTTACAAAAGAGAGAGGTTTAATGGACTTACAGTTTCACAGGGCTGGAGAGGCCTCACAATCATGGCAGAAGGCAAGGAGGAGCAAGTCACATCTTATGAGGATGGCAGCAGCAAAGAGAGAGAGAGCTTGTGCAGGGAAACTCTGCCTTATAAAGTCATCAGATCTCATGAGACTTATTCACTGTCACAAGAACAGAATGGGAAAGACCTGCCCCCATAATTTAATTGCCTCCCACCAGGTCTCTCTCACAACATGTGGGAATTCAAGATGATATTTAGGTGGGGACACAGCCAAACCATATCAGATATACACACACACACACACACGTATATATACACATATACATATACACACATATATACACACACACATATATGTATGTGTGTATATATATATCTGATACTGGGAACAGAAACGTTTAGGGGGCTGCATGCACTCTGCATGCATATATGTATATATATAGATCTATCTATTTATATCTGTATATCTATATCTTATATAACTTTAAAAAACCAATCCATCACATGTAACTTCAATTACATAATCTATGGTAAAATTAATGTCTCTCTATTTTTATCATAAATTTGAGGAGCTTTACCCTGGTCATTGATAACCCCCATGAATGAAGAAAAGAAACATTACTTTAATAGATATCTCACTATTTCTGTGATCTACAAAAGTTCACATGTCAAATTTTTTGTCATCTTTTTGAATACAAGTTTGTTGACAATCTCTAAAGCCCTAATCAGGCCTGTCCTGGTGCAAGAGTGAGATTCTGCTTAAATAAATTAAGATCAGAGTAACTCTTTCTTTCTTTCCTCAGAGTGACACAGTCACTGTCCTCAGGAGGCACACACCCTGGTAGAGAAAACAGACATTAAAAATCAAAACCATCTCTAAAGGCCATAAGTACAAACCATTACCACAAAATTATGCCAATAGAACATTTCCTTAATTTGAAACTCAGAGAATGGTGCAGGATGGTATTTTATTTTCCTCATAGTTTATTCGACATCATAAAATCCACCTTAGATGTGTATTGAGGAGTCTTTTCTTGTTAATTTACTTAATCTTCTTCCTGGGTCTTTAAGCTCTTCGATCTCCCTCAGGATCTTGGATTGTAGTCAATTATTTCTATACCTTTCCCCTCTAGTTGATGATCTTTGGGAAGAGTAGGTGGATCTTTGGGAAGAGTAGGTCCTTCAAGCCTCTCAGGAGGAAACATCTGAAAGAAAAAAATTCTTTCTAATGTGAACTGCCTCTTGTTGCATAACTCTCTTATATCTGTTAACACAATCTTTGTCTTTTTACTTTTGTATCAGAGGAAGGAATTTATGGTAGGAGAGGAGATCACTTACCCAATAAAAGCAAATATTTCATTACAAATGAAATAAATGTCATGAGGGCAAATACTGCAGAGACTTGACCTAGTGTAGTGGATACTGTAGTGTGGTATCCAGTTACTCTTTCAGGATGGAAGCCCTGGTTCTCCCAGTGCTGAGAATGCTGCTTCATTTGAAGTTGCTATGAGCACTTTGCTACTTCTCCACAGGGGGAGCAAGAGAGGAATATGATTGACATCGAGGCAACTCACTTAAGACCGTCTTGCTACTCTTTGACCCAATTTTGATAGACAGTGAAACAGTCACAGCCTGAGAAGGACACAGACCCCACAAGGATGAGTATATGTGTCACAATAGATGCCTCACCATGAGATAGCCTGGGGTGAGGGAATGTCAAATAAATTGTAGAGGAGGGAGACAATGAATATCAGATGCAATCCCGAGACCTGCTGCAGCAGTAGGGACTACAGTTTCTCACTCTTATCAATTTACTCTAGGAAAAGAGGCCCACCAGAACTTGTATATTAACAAGTGGATAAAATTGACCCAAGAAGTGATCTGCTGTGAATGCTTCAGTGAGCTGCATTCTTACAGCTCAGTGTTTCCTTTTGCCCAATTCTGCTTCGTTACCTTCTCTTATTGTTGGTGAATAAGAATAAACCAAGGCTCTAGAGAAGAAGGGACTAGAATAGTTCAGTCTAAGGCAATGGTTCTGAATAGAAGTAATCCTCTCATTCCCCCATGGGGACATTTGGCAGTTTTGGGTTGTTAAAACTGGGGATTGCTATTGGCATTTAGTTGCGTGGAGGCGAGTATTGCTGCTAAACATCTTATGGTGCACCGAACAGCCATCCACAAAAAAGAACTATCCAGGCCAAACTATCAATAATGCTGAGGT
This sequence comes from Rhinopithecus roxellana, assembly GCF_007565055.1. Classification (NCBI taxonomy): domain Eukaryota; kingdom Metazoa; phylum Chordata; class Mammalia; order Primates; family Cercopithecidae; genus Rhinopithecus; species Rhinopithecus roxellana. The sequence goes on from NC_044550.1 coordinate 93,528,874, forward strand.
CAAGAAAACTTGGCCTAAGGGAATGATTTATGGAGAACGCTCTGAAGTGGGAAGGAGCCTGGAACATTTGAGGAATTAGAAGCAGCCAAGTGTATCCAGAATAGAGTATTCCATGGGAATGGAGGGCTGGAAAAAAAAGGTGCAAACTAGGTAGTGTAAAAGGAAGTTGATTTTTATGTTACTGGAAAGCTGTTGAAAGTTTCTACTCTAGTGAGCAATATAATCAGATTTATGTTTTTAAGAAATAACTGGTAATGAGTGATGGACTAGAGAGAGGAGAAGAGAGTGCAAAAATATCATGTGAAACATGGTGGTTTGGTTAGCCTGATGGCAGGGGAGATGGAGAAAAGCAAAAGGATTTGAATGGTTTATGAGGAACAAGTAACAAACTTAATTATAGATTGGCGAGGTAGCATGTTATCACATTTAAGTGCACAGGCTCTGGAGCCAGAGAACATGGGTTCAAATTCCAACTTTGCCATTTACTAGTTCTTCAACTTTGAACAGTTATATTTGTTGTCTTCGTGTCCTGGATTTTGACCTATTGCTATGACTATGACATGAGTTAATTTTTGTAAAGTGCTTAGGAGTACCTAGAGCATGGTTTGTGCTATATAAGTCTCTCAAATTAATCAAATAAATCAGGATGAGAGATGAGACTCTTGTTTTTGTTTTTTTCTTGGGGCCCAGAGGGATGAGCAGGGTCATAAGAGAGGCCTCTGTTACAGAAACATTAGGGAAATTTAGTTGTTAACATGGTTAAAGCTGCTGAGATGTCAAGAAAGATGAGAACAGAATTAGACAATAGTTTTTATAAGTAAATCTTGACTATATTCTTAAAAATTGAGGTCTATACTAACAAATTGAGTTACTTTACTGTAAACCAGGAACTACTAGTAAATATCGCTCCCTAACCTTATATTGCAGTGACTAAAATGTTCTAGGCTTGATTTGTCTTCTTCCCAAGAGGTAATTAAGTGGTGAGCTAATATTAATTCAATTATCTTTTGCCACTTTGTGACATTAATTATTTCTTGTCTGGGTCATCAAACAATCTAAAGAAATTCTACCAATAACATTTGAAGAATTCTATGAATCTGAAGACAGTTTTAAGTCTCTATGTTAATTATCTTTTTCTTACTAATAAACAATTGTTTTAATCTTTCCTTTCCTTCAGATGTATAACCACCTTATGTCACAGGATCCTTGGGGTGTTGCTTTTCCAGCCAGAAGCCTCTGTGGCCAGTGGTGTCTTTGCCCAAGTTTTGCTCAGGCCCACTGGGCTTATTCTGCTCACTTGGCCTGGTAGGCTGCACTTGGCTTTTGCTACTGACCTGGATCCCGTGTCTTCCAAGGATGAGGCACAGAGTAATGAGGGGTGTCTGAGAGAGCAAGAGCAGGGTCCAACCACTGCACATAGCCAGACATGCCAGCTGCTATGGCTGGACGGGCAGCTCCAGGAACTGGCTTCATGCGAGCCTGCAGCTGGATCTGATGCTCTGTAAGCAGCTTCCACTATAGGCACCCACGTCTGGACAAGGGGAATGTGGAGGCACCTGGAAGCTTGGAGATGCCAGAAACTGCAAAGCCCCAAATCGAATGTCAAAACCCTGGCTTGGGAAGCCCCTAGGTCTGGGCTTCTGGAAGAGCCATAGCTCTTCTCTCCTTCTAGTCACCCGCAATGCAGCGAGCAAAGGGGGTGTATTTCAGCCCTCTTTGTATTATAGCTCTTTTAGTCCCCTCATTCAGCAGGTCCCAAGTTCTTGTCCCACTTCCAAGAAGAATGAGGTATGCAGACAACTGGAGGGTGAGTAAGGTAAAGAGGTGCTTTATTGAGCAACAATACAGCTCTCTGGAGACCTAAAGTGGGTACTTCCTTTCTGCAGGCAGGTTGTCTCAACAAGAGCAGCCCTCAGTGGAGAGGAGACATGGAATGGGTAGTGCCTATCTGCAGGCAGGTTGTCCCAACATCTCTGTGAGTCTGGCTGTGGCTGGGGTTTTTGTGGGCTTCAGAAGGGAGGAAGTACATGGTGATTGGTCCATGGGCAGCCATGGGTGGGCCTGTAAAAAGCAACATAAATTCTCACTCTGGGCAGTGGACTCCACCCAGAACTGGCAGCCCCAGCCCCTATCCTTCAGGCTGTCCCTGGATTAAAAGAAGGGTTTCACCAAGGACCCACTCCTTTCCACTCAGAAACCTGTCTGCCTCCTGCTGCTAATCAACATGTAGTCTCCAGAACTTCAGCTGTCCATGCTGAGGGGCACCTGCAGGCCCACACCCAGCCACCCTCGGAGCCCCCTTGGCCTCCCTCCCATGCTCATTGGTGCCCAAAGTTCAGAAGGGGTTGAAGTGGCAGGGAACTAGAATGTCAGTGCCATGCTGAGCACATGCACACCAGGCCAGGTCAAGATAGCACCCAGGCTCAGCCACAACTTTGCTCTGAAATCAGAGTGGGCAGGTGCCAGGAGCAGGGAGAGACCAGGCAGCAAGAGCAGGCACTTCTGAACCTGAGGGGAAAGGGGGACTTTCTGATCCCTCAAGAGTGCAGGGATGCCAGGGTCTGCAGCCTGGGAGGGTGGGGCTCCTGCACTTCCAACTCAGAAAGGGGCAGGGCTCCCTCCTGTTCCCAGTTCCTGCATGTTTTCAGCTCCAGTCAGCTCCATGGAGTGTGCAGCCCCAGCCATACCTCCCGAGCTGCAGCTGGCATCTTCACAGTGGCCACTCCACAGGGTCCGCAGTGGCCATCACTTATACTCTGCAAAACCAGAGTATAATTGTAACCTGTGTATAATAATTAAGTTATACTTATATATAAGATATACTTATATATTATAGTTCTGTTTTAGTCCATTTTCACACTGCTCTAAGGAACTGCCTGAGACTGGGTAATGTATAAAGTAAAAAGGTTTAATTGACTCACGGTTCTGCATGGCTGGGGGGGGCCTCAGGAAACTCACAATCATGGCAGAAGGGGAAATAGGAATGTCTTACATGGTGGCAGGTGAGAGAGAGTGTGTGAAAGAGGAACTGTCAAACACTTCTAATACCATCAGGTCTCATAATAACTCACTAGGATGAGAACAGCATGGGGAAAACCGCCCCCATGATCCAATCACCTTGAACCAGGTCCCTTCCTTGATTTATAGGGATTATAGGGATTACAGTCCTAGATGAGATTTAGGTGGGGACACAAAGCCAATTCATATCAACTTCTAATATATTTTTTGAAGAATAATTATATTAAGTTATACACATATTATGTATGTTATACATAACATATCATACATGATACAAAAATATTAAGTTATACATGTATTATGAATAAGTTACATATATCATATGTGATACAAAAGTATTTATTGCATTATTTTAACACAGTACATTTTTTAAAAATTGTGAATCTTTCACCTGGGTACTTGGAAGCACATCTAAATGTGCAAAGGTGTCTATCTATGGAGACATAAAACAAAGATAAATTCGAGGAGCAATTATCAAAAATTATAATGCTAAGAACTACTTAAGTAACCTAATTTCACTTGAAATTTCTTAACACAAAGAGCTAATAATCCTTATGATTTCCAGCTGTTTATTTGGAACATGGTTTTTCAAAGCAAGGTAAAAGATTTATAGGAGCATTGTCTCTAGCAATTTCTTTACTTCAACAAACACATTTGGTTGATTGCATGAACCACGGAAGTTTTTTTGTTTGTCTGTTTGTTTTGTTTGTTTGTTTTTAAAGAAAGGCATAGAGGGCTTGGAAAGCTTGTTTTATGTGCCACAGCCCTAGAATAGAAAGAAAGAAAGCCCAATGATAAATTTGAAGTGTTAATTGGGTAGAGAAAAATAGAAATTGTTTTGCTTGTATCAGGAGTATAATTCTGGAATTTTGTAAATTTGCACTAGTGAGAAAAAGAAAATCACTTTTAATATCCCCTGAGCCTAAAGAGGTTCATCATAGCACAGACTACTCATATGTTGATTTTGCATAGATTTTATAGCTTAACAAATGTTTTCATAAATATTATCTTAGTTCTCAAAAGAAACCAATGTTGCACATACAAGTCATTATAGCTACTTTACAGATATAGTAACCAAGAATCACATGTGAAAGTCACATCGTTTAGTACATATTTGAATTCATTTTAATTTTAGTCCCTTGACTCCAGGACCAGAGTTACTTCACTCCATTCTGATTCTCATTGTTTGTGTTTTCTTCATTTGATTCAAAAAGCTTGAACCTTCTAAATGAAGCCCAGTGACCCGATTAGGTCACCACCACCAATTCTCCTTATATTTTTGGAAACATCTCAGAATTAAATGTACTAATCCAAGGCCAGTTTAAATTCATGTCCTTGTGATTCTATTTTCAGATAATTTTTGTTTTCCCAAGTGGTAAAGATACTGTTTACATTTTAATTCATCTTCCAGAAAGCGATATCTACATTGTATATGGGCAACATTTAGCCTGTCATGCAGTACATGAGACATGGTGGCAAAATGTTTCCTTACCAATTGCATGGATTGAAAAACCTATGTCTCAGTCCTGGGCATGTGACAGACTTGCCACTTATACACAAAAGTCCCAGGAGTGAGATAATGATTATGCAAGACTAAAGTGACTCTTATTTTTAGGGTCATTTGAAAACCTGCCTACAGTGGACAGGGCCATATCTCCTTTAACATTGCATATCTAAGCTAATACAGTGCCTGGGACAAAATGCATGCTTAGTAAATTCTTGTTGAACAAATGAATAAATGGTTTTAATCAGTCTCAGCAGGCCTCCAACACTCTTGAAAGACTACATAGCCTTTAACATCCAATTCAGCAATCATCCATTCAGCCAGTCAACAAATATGTAATGAGTACCTTTATGTTCCATACTGATACAGGAAGGCTGGGCTCCTGGCCAAATCCCACCCTTAAGCCTGGAACTGTGGTCATATGTGAAAATAGCTGATTCTGCTTTTCTGCCCAAATGTTGCTTTTTTGGCCTACCGTGCCCTGATCCTGTGCCCATAAAAAAAAAAGACTTCAATTTACATCCATGACTGCATGCATAAGCCACTTGTGTTGCTCTGCCAGCTGAAGTTTTTTTTATGGGCACAGGATGGATGAAAAAGGATTGTTCCCTTGAACTTGACCTTCATGGGCAGGAACTGGAGTAGCTCATTTCACTCAGCCTGCCACTGGCCACACCTCACAAGAGGGATTGTGCAAATAAGAGAGTGCAGGAACCAGAGGGAAGGAATGCTGAAAGTGGCTGGTCACTCTTCTCTGGTGGAAGCAGGGTCTACGTGAGCCTTGCCACAGCTTCCAAGCCCCTACCCTCTAGGAACCTGGGTTCTTGTCTGGCATCCAAGAAGAATCGGGTCACACGAACGGATTGAAGGGTAGTGTATGTGAAGGATTTTACTGGGCAATGGATGTGACTCTCAGCCGAATGGGGAGTCGGAAAGGGGTTGGTGTGGGAAACAGGTAACCTTTCCCTGAAACTGCACCATCTGAAGTTAGCCATGTCTATCCATAGTCTCCGATGCCCAGCTGCTTATTTCCCCAACATTTACCAGCTTGTATCCTCGATGTTAAGCAGCTTGCATCCCCGATCACTTGCATCAGCCACTTGTGTGGCTCTGTCAAATGCAGTCTTTTTATGGGGACAGGACAGGGGTGGCAGGCCAAAAGAGCGGCATTTGGGTGGAAGAACAATGTCAACTGTTTTCACTTAGGGTCGTGGTTCCAGGCTGAAGGGTGGGATTTAGCCAGAAGCCCAGCCATTCTGTATTAATAGTACTTTAGGTGCTGGAATAAATACATGAAAAATAACTCATTGAATTTATATTGTAGTGGCAAGAGGCAGAAATGAATAAGACAAAAATAAAATATTTAAAATATTAGATGATGAAACAAGATAAGGACAAAATAAGTCAAAAGATGGAGTAAAAGGATTGGTTTACAAGTGATGTGCAGAGTAGCTAAGAACATCTTTAACTTGTGAAAACTATTATTATCTTCATTTCATGTTTTTAACTACCAAACAGGGTATCTTAAAATTCACATATATTTCTATTCCATTTTATAGGCTTATAATTGAATGCTGATTTTTAATAGTACCATATACATACATAAATGTCATAGGATTTGTCATCTAAGAACTTCCATTTCAAGGGCTACCCTCTAACAACAGTGAAGGATTTGCAGGACACACATGATACACATCAGACAGACTCTTGATGTTGGGATGGTGTTCAGATTAAAGCTTCAGAAGCTCACAGACCCAAAGAGACAAACCAAGCCCTCTGAAAAGAAATAAAAGTGGTTTACAGACTTTACAGAAAGTGTTTCAAACATAGAAAATCAAGTCATATAAACGTATCAGATAAAATTTATTTTCTAATTAAAAATCTTGAGCTTCCAAACAACTGCAAAAATAAAATAAAATGAGGTTTTACCTAGTAGTTATTTAGAGCATAGCAATGATTTGGCTGAATATTTCTACAACATCAGCAATCAAACTGTATGAATCTACTTGTTGAATCATTGTAATCAGCAAAAATTGGTTTTGTAAGGCAAGTTTAGAAAATAGGACTTGAAAGAGAAACTTACACAACACAGAAAGAACTATATGAAAATATTAATTAGAATAATCAATAAAACAATACTCTGAGAAGTAGATTTTAAGATATAATATAGCCAGGATCAAAAGGGAGGAAAAACAGATGCCTTTTTTCTTTAAGCATTTCTTACTTTCATTTTTTGGTAGGCAAGCAGAGTTGAAGACATTTACTTTACAAATTGACGAGACAAAGGTTCTTCAAAGTTCTCAACACCTTGATTTATTGACTTAAAAGATTTAAGTGTTTATATCTCTGTACAAACATTTACTGAATCTTTTTGTATACATTAGGTTGAATCATATGAAATAGCTGATATGCAAAAAAGGCTATTTTATACAGGCCTATCCCATACTTTTATAACATGAACATTACAGATTTTTTAAAAAGAGTGTTGTAAAAAATAAATATAATGGGCAGTTGTTTGTGCATTCCAAAGAATAGTCTTCCAAATTGCATAGGTTCCTTTAGAGTTCAGTGTACTGGACTACAAAGCTTCAAACACAGTATAGGGTAGCAGAAACAAATACTCCAGGTAAGTGAAGTCAAGTGAACTTCCTTCCTGGGTTTTTACTCATCCTTTTTTATGTCTATACATCCTTTGCTATTCACTTCACATATATTGCCTATTGAAAAACTTCTTTGCTGATTAAAGAATCCTTCCTAGGTTAGACACATCTGTACTTTCCTCTCTACCCTCACATTTTGTTTTGAGAGAGGGGGGAAAGATCGTGTTCTGCCCGTTACAGCTTTCACCTTTATATCACACTTTTGAAAATAACTTAGATATGGCCGGGCGCGATGGCTCACGCCTGTAATCCTAGCACTTTGGGAGGCTGAGGCGGGCAGATCACGAGGTCAGGAGATTGAGACCATCCTGGCTAACACAGTGAAACCCCATCTCTACTAAAAATACAAAAAATTAGATGGACGTGGTGGCAGGCACCTGAAGTCCCAGCTACTCAGGAGGCCGAGGCAGGAGAATGGCGTGAACCTGGGAGGAGGAGCTTGCAGTGAGCTGAGATTGCAACACTGCACTCCAGCCTGGGCCACACAGCGAGTTTCTCTCTCTCTCTCAAAAAAAAAAAAAAAAAAAAAAAAAGAAAAAAGAAAAGAAAAAAAAAAGAAAGAAAATAACTTAGAGTTTAATTTTGAACAATTTGTTTAATCATTTTGAAGAATTAAAAGGCTTGTAAAAGAATCCAGAACTTGGACCGGCACAGTGGCTTCACACCTGGAATCCCAGCACTTTGGGAAGCTGAGGCGGGTGGATTGCTTGAGCCCAGGAGTTTGAGATCAGCCTGGGCAACATGACAAAACTCCATTATTATAAAAAATACAAAAAAAAAAAAAAAGAAAAGAAAATTGTGCATCGTGGCATGCGCCTGTGGTCCCAGCTGCTTTGGAGGCTGAGGTGGGAGGACTGCTTGAGTCTGGGAGGTAGAAGCTGTAGCGAGCTGTGATCACACCACTGCACTCCAGCCTGGGAAACAGAGCCAGACCCTGCCTCAATTAAAAAAAAAAAAAAAATTCAGAATTTAAATTTTAAAGTTCCGTCTTCACTATTCTGTTCATGGCTATTATTTATTTTATTGTTTCCTTTCTAATTCAGGCTACTTAATAAACTCACTTTGATTAGCATTCGTGGTCATAACATATAAAATATACAAAAAATTTCAAATGTGTAGGGAAAATTCTGATCATATTATTTTTACAAAGAATGCATACAAATATTATTCTAGGCCAAATATTATTCTAAGCACTTGGGTTATATGTCTAAACAAAGCAGAAGTTTCTTATGGGATTTCCATGCCCTCATGGAATGTACATTTCAGCAGGTAATATTTTCAAATAGATTTTAGTAATCCAAATATTTAATGACATGATATTTTCATATATTGTACTGGAGACCTGCTTGATAACAATTTTTAAAATACAGCAAAAGAGAAAAATCACCTTGCAAAAAGTCAGGTTTTACTAAAAGTACCATGCAAGATATGACGGCAAGATAAAGGAAAATCTACTAAATATCAAAAATCATGTCAATAGGGTTTCAACACAATAAACTAGGTTTATGGAGCTACAAGTATAAAAAAGAAAAAGTATTCTTTAGTGTAGAGGCTCTTCCCAAAAGGCACAAAGAGTATTACAGATTTGATAGAGATATGAAACAAGCAGGAATTAAATGTTACATTTGAAAATCACTGGACAATTCTAAGAAAAACAATGAAGTAGCAAGGGAACCTTTAAAATATAAATTATCAGGGATTAGAAATATCCAAAATGCTTATTTTATTATGTCGCAATGATTAAAACTAAGGCATTCAATCTGAGAGGAGCAAAATTAGAAAGAATAAATTTTTTAAGAAAAGAAAACTTTCCTTAAACTCACGTTGTGTCACTAATAATTACATAGCATTTAACAAATAATAATTGGTAAAAACATATAGTAAATGCCATAACATTGTGCCAGCTTAATTTCTAAACACGGCTGATTAAATAAGACGGAAATGACCACTTTTGTCAAATGGGTCCTTTGATAGTAATGTGATAAAAAATTTGGGAGTTCACCAGAGAAACAGCCCTATCTCTCTACTGGAAGATCCCTTTCCTGGAAGATCTCATCCTAAATGTCTGAAAATCTAACTGGTCTGAAGACCCATAGCACTGGGTAAAACCCACTGGTTAAAAACAAAAGAGAAAGAAAGAAAGAAAGAAAGAAAGAAAGAAAGAAAGAAAGAAAGAAAGAAAGAAAGAAAGAAAGAAAGAAAGAAAGAAAGAGGCATACAGCATCCTTTAAGTAACTTTTCTGAGACTTGCCCTGCACCCCCAAAATCTCCCTCTGCTTCAATACTATCAATACTATCCAAATATATCTAACACAGACACTCCTTTGATAAACCCATGGTAAGTTAGAAATATCATAAGTTGACAATGCATTTATTTTATTTTCATTTTTATATATTTTTGAGGTAGGATCTCACTCTTTCACCCAGGCTGGAGTGCAGTGGTGTCATCTTGCCTCACTGCAGCCTCTGCCTCCCTTGCTCAATCAATCCTCCTGCCTCAGCCTCCCAAGTGGCTGTGACTACAGGTGTGTGCCACTGCACCTGGCTAATTTTTGTAGAGACTGGGTTTCATCATGCTGTACAGGCTGGTCTCAATCCCTAGGCTCAAGTGATCCTCCCGCCTTGGCCCCACAAAGTGCTGGGATTATAGGTGTGAGCCACCACATCCCGCTGAAAATGCATTTAATACATCTAACCAATTAAACATCATAGCTTAGCCTAGCCTGCTTCAAAGGTGCTCACAACACTTACATTAGCCTATAGTTGGACAAAATCATCCAACACAAGGGCTATTTTATTATGAAGTGTTGAATATCTCATGTAATTTATTGAATACCATACTGAAAATGAAATACAGAATGGATGTGTGGGTATCCATAGTATAGTTTCCACTAACTGTGCATTCCTTTTGCACTATTGTAAAGTTCAAAAATCATAAGCTGAACAATTTTTAAGTCAGGACCATCTGTACGTGACCAGCAGTATTGCAAACTGTGAAGCACATGTTTTCATGTTTTACTGTTTTCACATTAAAGAGAACGGTAGGGATGGTGGTATTTATCTCCTATAATTCCAGCTTGTACCAAACGATTGTCTTATTTTATTTGCAGGTTATTAATCTGCCCTTTTTTCAACTCAGAGCATTTTGTACTTAGAGTAAATATTATAGGGCCTATAACTTTTCATTCTTGAGGGAATTTTAAAGATATGTTTCATTTCATTGCCTCAATATCTTTTAAATCTTCAAACATCACTCACAGTTCTTGCAGTTCATATTCTGAATAGGAGTTTTTTTTAAAGTAAAACTTAGAGCTTGCCATGTTTATTTGGTATTTTTTCAATTACATATTTTAAAATAAAATTTAAATTTCAAATGTGGAATGATTGGAAATTATTGTCAAATGGAATTTTATTTACCTCTGAAACCATTTCTTTTCTTTCTAAAAAAAGTTTGTATATGTTTATTAAATTTATAGATGGAGTCCCACTCTGTTGCCCAGATGGGAGTACAGTGGCACTATCATAGCTCACTACAGTCTTGAACTCCTGAATTCAAGGGATCCTTTACCTTAGCCTCCTGAGCATCTGCGATTACAGGCACATGACACTATACTCAGCTATTTATTTATTTATTGAGAAGAGGTGTCTCTATATTGCCAAGGCTGGTCTTGAACTTCTGGCCTCAATTGATCCTCCTGTCTCAGCCTCACGAGTCACTGGTATTACAGGCATGAGCCACTATGCCCACCCCACTTCTTTAGCATCAGTTTATTTTAAAAATAAGATTTCAAATATAAAAATTATGTTGCACAAAGGTTAATTCAATTCTATCTTTTAAAACATTCCCTTGGAAATTAGCGAAAAGGAAAGTCATATCTTCTAATTTATCTATTAGTCAATTGCAGTATATTTTCTAGTGAACATATATTTCAATCTCAGATCATGATGAACAGACAGAGAATTATGAATGAATTAATGAAAAGAATGCACTAAAGAAAAAGTTGTACTTATTGAACATTGAATTTTATACGAAAACTTCAGCCAGGATGGTACCCAGATTGCTTTTAACATATTAGAGGACATTTGGCTCTATTAGAAGTGATGTATCCTCTGGTGATGTTAGAACTACGTCCAACAATGACTTGTTTGTTATGGTTCAAAAGAAACAGTAGAGTGCTTTTGATTGTGCTTTCATAAATTTATTTTGGGTTTACTTCCAGTAGCACCGCCTTAAATTTTATTTAGATCATCACAGACCTTATATATCTTAAATTAAATTATTTTACTTATAAATATCACCCATGCCTTTTTACTCTGTAAGGTGTTACTAAAACTGCAAACTAGTCACTTAGGAGGAGTAGGATGACTTCATTTAATTCTATTGAGAGCCATGCTTTCTAAACTCCTTTTACATTTTTGTTCCTCAAATTTTGTTGGTTTATGTTTACAAAGAATTCCTCTAGATTCTCATTTCTAAAACTAATAAAGCTAATTCACAAACACTAGAAATACTTGGGTGACTGATGGAGTTTAATTATACCAGAGGACCAAAAAAAAAAAAAAACCACCTGAACCAACAGTAGTTGATAACTGGTGAAGAACAGTGCTAGCTGGAGCAGGCAGAGTCTGGGACTTGCTGATTCAGCCCTGTGGGAAACAGCAGGCATGCTAAACAGGGAGAGGGAGCACAGCTGCAAAGAGCAATGGTGCTGACAACGGATGATTTCAGAGTCTGTGCTGTGTGGAGGAAAAGTTGCTGGCTGTCCAGGAAACCCTTGTTCCCACAGGGCAGCAATTCCAATCTTCAGGATTATTTCTTGATTAAAATATAAAGCAGTGAAAAGGTAAAAGACATGCACATTTATTTTTATTTACTGTCTAGTCAATAATAGCTTTTTACCCTGGAGAAAATAAGTGTTGATTTTTTTTTTTTTGTTTTTAAAGAAAATGAGGAAACAGCACCTTCTACACTGATCACTTTTAGATCCATATTTTGTGATATTCGTCAATGTACCCTCATCAGAGCATCTGCTACTCTGTGGAAAGTTATAAATAGAGTAGTCAATTTCCAGTACAAATATTGCAGGCCATTCTAAGGTGATTTTTTTTTTTTTTTTCTCAGACAGAGTCTCACTCTGTCGCCCAGGCTGGAGTGCAGTGGTATGATCTCGCCTCACTGCAGCCTCCACCTCCTGGGTTCAAGCAATTCTCCTGTCTCAGCCTCCCAAGAAGCTGGGATAACAGGTGCCTGCCACCACGACTGGCTAATATTTGTATTTTTAGTAGAGACAGGGTTTCACCATGTTGGCCAGGCTGGTCTTGAACTCCTAACCGCAGGCGATCCACCTGCCTTGGTCTCCCAAAGTGCTGGGATTACAGGCATGAGCCACCTCGCCTGGCCTCTCAGGTGATCTTATCCTATAAACTAATCTCTAGCATTTAACAAAATAGAACAATACTGGTGTATTAGTTCATTCTCATGTTGCTATAAAGAACTGCATGAGACTGGATAATTTATAAAGAAAAAGGTTTAATTGACTCAGTTCAGCAGGGCTGGGAAGCCTCGGGAAACTTACAATCATGGTGGAAGAGGAAGCAAACATACTTCACATGGCAGCAGGAAGGAGAAAAATGAGAGCTGAGCGAAGGGGAAGCCCCTTATAAAACCATCAGATCTCAGGAGAACTTGCTCATTATCACAAGAATAGTATGGAGAAACTGCCCTCATGATTCAATTACCTCCCATGAGGTCCCTCTCCCAACACGTGGGGATTACAATTCAAGATGAGATTTGGGTGGGGGCACAGAGCCAGATTACATTAACTGGCAAAGTATGGCCTCCAAAATAAAATTGCTAAACTTTAACCACGTCCCATTATTTCCATTTTCTTATATTTTCATATTCTTATTTAAACATCAACTCAAATGGTTCTTCCTCCTTATAGTCCTCTCTAAATTCCCAAGTCAGCATTATTGCTATCCCCAAAGTGTTCCTGAAGCTTAGTTTGCATTTCTATTATAATATTTATTTAATTCTGTCTGTATTATATTATGAAAAATCGACTCTTACAAAAGTAACAAATTACTGGTCTTTGTCAATACCTAAGGTCATTTCCACGCTTGTCTAACTCAAGGATGTTTTCTCAGGATCTGATTTTATTTATCACCTTTGCTCTATATCTGTACTCAACAAAGGTGTGTTGGTAATAAATTGTTTTAGCAACCATTATGTGGTAGTAAAATAAAGGATTGATTTCTTTAAAGCCATAATTATTTATTTATAAATAGTTTAGAGGTTAAACTTTACTCAAACAAACAAAAAACTAGGTGACATTCTGGGGTATGAGGGACTGAGTCTCTCCTAGGTGCTGGGCAACACCAGGCACTGGCTGCACAAGGCCAGAGAGGTTACATGGTGGCTCTCTAGAAACCCGACTGCACAGAGCTGCTACATTCCCTGTAGAGCATTCACTTCTTCCAAGTCCAGTTTTATATGTGGAACCTCATCACCTGTTTCCTTTTTCAAGGTCCCCCGGGAAGGCAACCATGATAGGCAGAGGGCCACATTCCTCTGGGAATTCCACACTGTGGAAGCCCTTCTTACCTGCCAGCTGTTGATGGGTTTCCTAAGAGCCCATGGAAGAGGCCCCAGGTGAGGGGGAGCATACTGATGGACCCAGAGACCTTGGCATACATGTCTTTGATGCCAGCTCACTGGCATATGGTGATGATGGCTCTGTGGCAGCAGACATCATAACCTCTGGGTTGTTTCTTAATCTTGATATGTCTCCTTTTAAATCTTAATGAAATATCATGGAATACTGTATGGTCTTCATATCGTTCTACATAACGCAAATAATGAACTGCTCTATCCTTTGTTTTTCTGAAAGCATCTGTCCGTTTAGTGGCTTTCCCAACAGCAAAACTTGAAGCTCCTTGTCCATTCCCCACAGCATCCAGGACACCTACCAATCTCTTTCTTCCCTCTTTTGCTGTCCTATTGAAAACATTTCCTACCTCAAGTATCCTGGCATCATAATTATCATATTTTTCTGTGTTGGGACCAGGGTCGGGGGGCTAAGATCAATGCCTCCCCACAAGTTTCCACTGCATCCTTGCTCTCATTTAATTTTCATCTTCCTCTTCCAGTCCCATTCTTCTCTCTGCTGGGTCATGTTGGCCTCCTCCTTCTGTTCTTCCTTACTTTTTTGGGCGATGATCTGTACTGCTCCATTTTTAATAAGAGGGACATTGAGACCAGGCCACAGAAACCATAAGGCCCTTCACTAATGATCTGACCCCTGTTCAAATCCTTTCTTCTCTTCTTTTTAGTTCTGTTGCCTTTTCCTTTTCTTGTTCCAGCACCAGTCTTTGCTAAAACACCTTTCCACAGCTCATCTGCAGTGGAATTTCCTAGACAGTCACCTAAAAAGTGCAGCAACTACAACATCAATATCAAATTCCTGAGGAACTGAATTGAAAACTCAGATAAAACTGGTCAGCAAACAATTATCTGCTCTGTTATGAACAAAAGAAAAAAAAAAAAAAAGGAAGACTGCGATAAAAGACAGCACTTCCAAATCTTCTCATCAGTGTATAATGTTAGTAAAACCACGAAAGCTGATTGTTCATGTTGGAAGTAAGTCTCTAATCCTTGGAGGCAGCACTGACCCAGAAAGACATTTTTGAAAAGACAGCGAGAGAATAAGAAGAAAGAAAAACTTTTGATATTGTTCCAATTGGTGCAGATATTGACTAAAAGGAAGGTTCTTATTTGTTTTGAAAATACATTTCTAATGCATATCACCATGAATATTATAGATAATAGTTTTATATTTTGGCAACAATGGTGTCATCTGGAAATGATGGCACTCCATAGTCAAGTAATCTGTATGTGATTACAACTAAGTGATTTGCAGACGTACCATCGTGACAGCTATCACATCCCTATGCATCTTATTATTCTTTCTTCAAATGTTTATCGGTTCCCTTGTATCTAAAAACTGAGGGCACAGGGTGCAAACAGACTGATAAATATATATGCTCCTGGGAGAAGTTGCAGATGTAATCGATTTTGCTTCTAGAGATAGAGGAAAGACTGGGAAAAGTAGGAGCAGCCTAATCTATTTTCACCAATGATTACAGTTTAATGAGTAGGTGGAGATGAGTGGAGAATGAGAGATTATCCAGACAGAAGAATGAGTGCAAAGGACTGAGGAATGTAAACATCGGTAGGGTCAAACCTACTGAATTTGCTGAAGATCAATGGTGGGAATTGCAGCTCGGATAAGTATGAAGATGTATCCAAATGTGGAGGGCCTTGTATTTGAAGCTAAGCAATGGGACTTTATCCTGCTGGCTGGTGCATCTCTTTAGTGGGTATAAAAAAATAAATGATGAATTGAGGGGTGCTGACGAGTTGATGGGTGCAGCACACCAACATGGCATAAGTATACATATGTAACAAACCTGCACGTTATGCACATGTACCCTAGAACTTAAAGTATAATAATAAAAAAAAAATGAACTAAAGCTTATTAAAATGCCTAATTCTGAAAAATTCTCATTCAGTAGGTCTAGGATGAGGTTCAGAAAATCATTTTTAGCAAAAACGCTGGGTGACATTTTTTAAGATAGTCTTTGTTCAAAAATTAGCTGGGCGTAGTGGCTGGCGCCTGCAGTTCCAGCTACTCAGGAGACTGAGGCAGGAGAATGGCGTGAACCCGGGAGGCGGAGCTTGCAGTGAGCCGAGATCACTCCACTGCACTCCAGCCTGGGCGCAAAACAAAAACAAACAAACAAGCAAACAAACACACAAAAAGATAGTCTGTTCATACCTTAAGGAAACAGCAATTGTGGGATGTTGAGGCATTCTAACCAGAAGCACAACACTCTGCAAGATCATTTGGGGTGAGGAAAAGAAGGAAATTGGAAACACTTGTTTTGATTTGAAAGCACAGTTTTTTTGTAAAACCCACGGTCTGGGATGAAGGAGACCTGGATTCCTGCTTTGCCTCCTTCACTGATGAGTTCTGTTTCTTAAGAGCTGTTGTCAAACTTATTTGGCTCTCATTTGCACCTTCTTTCTAAGTAGGTAAGTATTAAGGGTAAAGATGCTTTAAAAATATTTATGCTACTCAAATGGAGGCTTTATAAATAATGCCAATGTTACACAGGCTGACCAGATCTAGGATGTGACCCAAATTAGAAAATATAAAGTATTAGTGGATGCCATGATTTGTGAGATGGCCACTGGAGTATCCTTCATAGTAGAGCTTAATGTTTGGAATTTGAATATAGGTTCTCAGACCAAAAGAAGAAAGATATGGTTAGAACTTACCCTTGGTGTTCTCTCAATGACTTACTTACTATTACAAATGAAAAGAGTTAATGTTTACATAAGAGCTCTTTGCCAGGAACTGTGAAAGCATTTTACATAAATTATCTTTTTTTTTTTTTTTTTTTTTTTTTTTTGAGACAGAGTCTCGCTCTGTCACCCAGGCTGGAGTGCAGTGGCCCAATCTCAGCTCACTGCAAGCTCCGCCTCCCAGGTTTACACCATTCTCCTGCCTCAGCCTCCCGAGTAGCTGGGACTACAGGCGCCCCCCACAATGCCTGGCTAGTTTTTTATTTTTTAGTAGAGACGGGGTTTCACTGGGTTAGCCAAGATGGTCTCAATCTCCTGACCTCGTGATCCGCCCGTCTTGGCCTCCCAAAGTGCTAGGATTACAGGCTTGAGCCACCGTGCCCGGCCAATTATCTCATTTAATTATCCCATAGCCCCGTACATATAAATATATCTTAATTTTTTAGTTGAAAGTACTGGCATCAGAGATGCCAGTACTATCCCAAGGAAGCATTAGTAGTTAGAAACTAGAGCTGGGATTCAAACTGATGCTGTCCGACTCTAAAAGCAGCACTTTTAACAATACCTCGCTAAACTAGATGAGTCTCCCTTAATTTGGACATACACAAAAAATAGATTTGTCATAGATCACAGACAGTCACTTAGATTTTGGTCTAATGTGTAATTCTCAGTTTCAGTGATCTCTGCAAAGGTAATATTAGTAGGTTGTGAGTTATGCAAATTGAAAATATCATCTATTTCTTGTACAAAAATAAAAGCTTTGTCAAATTTATATTCACACATGTTGAAACAATACATTCAAAGAACAATGTATTCATTTTATGTGGGAATTTAAATAGGTCCATGTGGAATAAAGATTAGACCGGTGTTCTCATGCACAAATTACTAGAGTAACTGGACTAAAGTCAAGAAACCTGATTTCTCACACTAGCTCTGCCACTGAACACCTGTTGTTTTGAGGTAGCAAGTTATCCTTTCTTTTATTTTGCTTTTTTTTTTTTTTAACTCCCTTATAATATCACAGGACTAGACTAGGGAGCCTCCAATATCCCTTTCAGTTCTAAAATTTTATGCTTCGATAATTATGAATAAACATGTTGCCCATCCCTTGAGTTAAACATGAATGATGAAGCATCTCAAGTCTGAAAGATATGGCTTTAATCTTACGTGACACCTCTGGCCCACGGTATCTCAGGAAAGCCCTACCAATCACATTTGGCTGCTTTGCTTGTGTAGTTTATGACCAGAATTGGTTTGCTTTAGATAACACACTCTTGTGCTGTGCCACTGTTGCTAAGATACAGTTTTGTAAATAAATGTTATTTTAAATATACATCCTGCTGTGGGGAGAAAGAAATGTGGAAAGCAGTAGGCCAAAGATGTAAGCTAACTTTTGAGAGGACTGAGACCATGCTTTAGATCAACCTTTACAGGATCCACGTTTCACCTCATCCTAAAATTATTTTGCTTTACCCTGAAACTGGGTGAAGGGAGGTTAAGCATGTGGGGGAAAGTGATCAAGTCTAAGGTTACTAACAACAATGAGTTGTTTTGTAACCCTAGTGATCTGTCCAGTTTGAAACGACACTGATACTGTTGCTGCAGGGCTCTGTGAGCATATTTTTTTTTTTCCTCAACATTTCTGTCTCAACCTTTCCACTGAAAATAAATAAATGAGAGAAACAGAAAGAAAGAGAGAGAATTTGATTGTTACCACTTACAATAGATTTTAAAAGTCCCCATTTTAGGAAGCAGTATTGAAGGCTGAAGGGATTCCAACCGGGCGCCCCTGCTCCAGAGGACAGTTGGCATGCAGACTGCCTAATAAAGACAACAAAGTAAGTCGTTCCCCATGTGCTGAGCTCTAAGGGGAGCAGAAAAGCCTGTCACTCCCTGATAACTCCTCCACCATGCCCTGAAAACCCACCATTAGACACCCACGTCTTAAAGCCCCCTTGACTCCTTGCTTAGGAGCCGCTGCTGAAATGTGAGCACCTCCAGAAGAAAGAGGAAGGCATAACCACGCTCCAGCTGACGCTTCAGAGGAGATTTTCTGGGCAACTAGCTGTCAATAGGAGAGAAGGGTGGTGAGAGAAGAGCGGTCTGGAGGGTAGCTCGCTTGCCAGGCAAGGGAGAAAAAGAGCTGGAAGTGTACCGTGGGGTTCCAAAGTCATATTTTGTCTGCCTCAAGCATTTTGTCAAGGCCAGCCTAGCTGGCCTAATTCGTATTTGGTTTTGCAAATGAAGCCAGATCCATTAGCCTGTTTTTATGTCGCTTTTATGACTCTAGACAAGATTCTTATTAGCCACATTCAATGACTGTACCTCTTTGCTTCATTTCCCAAAACTGAGCCAACTGTCCTATCGCTCAGCCTATGTATACTCAGGAAATAGAACTTAATTTTATGGTTATTAATTATAAGTCCTTAAGCATCTGATAAGCTTCTGTGAGGACATTTAGTGTTGCCCTTACTGCAAAAGCCTTGATATGTCTTTGTAACTCTGACTAATTCAGAAGGGCCACACTGAGGAAATGTTCATCATCTGCTCACTCACTGACAGCAGCTCACTCTTCAGGAACTTCCACAAACAGCTCTTCTCCTTGCGCTCCTGGGGTCACTGCTTTCTATTCCATGTCCAACTTCTTTACCAGGCTTTAGACGTCTGAGTCACAGGCTGGACTTCAACGTTTTAGTGTCACCTCCCCACCTTCCCCATCCCAGACATCCCCTGGTTTGGTCCCAGTCTGTCCCTTTTCTTCTTTTCCTTTCCACTGAGTCAGGATCACTTTGTTTTCCTGTTTATCTCCCTTCTCCAGGTTAGCCAAAGAGAACAGTAAAGAAATTACCCTGCTGGCAGATAAAAATTTAACTTGGAAATTACTGACATCTGGACTGCCTGGTTACTATAAAGACACACAAACCATGTACTTCGCCTGTATGTGTCCTGGGGAAAATGCTGAAAGAGAGTATTGGGTATAGGATTCAGATTGTTTTAGAGAAATGGAAGTGAAAACAAAACAAATGACCAGACTATGAGGAATAGAAAGCTTGCCAAAAAGAGACACTAAAAAAACAGGTGAACATAATAATGACAACAAACTCAGGAGTTCAAGGTGTACTGTCTTCAAATAGTCCTGTAATTCTGAAGATTAGAGTACGTTATGTCTAGCCATTTCTTAGAATTTTCAATAATCCATATTTTATGGCTATGTAAATTTTAAAGACAGTGGTTTGATGTCAGCCAAATCTATGGTGGAAATGTTGCTCCACAATTTACTAGTTTTTGTGATTTGGGGCTTTTGAGCTCTCTGAACCTTATTTTCCTTATCAAGAAAATCAAAATCAACTTCAAATAGTTATTACGAAGAATGAAAGAAGTGAGAATGCAGAGATTAGCACATGCCTGGCACCTAATGAGTAGGCAATAAGGGATAGCTGTTTTACATGCAATGTAATTAAATGCATATTGAGCCCTTTAAGTGCCAGGCACCATCCTAGTCATTACATATGTATTGCCTCATTTAATATTCATATTACCTTATGAGGTAGAGACAATCATTTGTACATTTCTTTTTCAGATGAGATGGTGGATATATGTAAAGTTAAGTCATTCACCCAAGGTTACACATATGGTAAGTGGGAGAACTGGGATTTAAGCCCAGGCAATGGGCTCAAGAACCCACACTCTTAACTACTATTCTTTAAATAAATATGATTGCAAAATCTTAGAAATGAAAGACACTGGAAATAGTTCAGTACAACCGATCATTTACAGATGAGGGACATTGGCTTCGGAGAATGAGTGCGAGTCATTAGTGAGTGGCAGACCCAGGAGGAGCCACTCTCCTGTCTCTTGTGTCCTTGCCTGTGGCCTCCCTGTGCACTGAGAGAGCTTTCCCCACACATGATAGACACTCATTGGGTTGTCCAAGAATTTTCAAGAGTGCAAACAGAAGAGTATTTATTTTAAGAAAAGGTTTCCATATGATTTAGATAGTTATATAAACTGATGAAATAAACCTGACCTGTGGGAATTTCATCTATATCATTAGGAAAAAAAAGAATCAACAAAATAGAAGGAAATGGAGAAGAGAGGAAGTTAACAGAATTCAAGCTAATTTTGATTTTTCACCATGTCTCCAAATATGGGAAGATATGGCCATTGGATTTTCATCCTCAGTCTATCACTTACTAGGACTTCATCTATATAAAGACAAAAGAGAGGGTACAGGAATGTTTAAATTTTTGGATTCATTTTGCCTACATGTAATTTGGGGGATGTGTGTTCAGTTCCCTTAGTTAGTCTCCAGTTGGCTATGTAATAAGACTGCAAGGGGTCTTTTATAAGAGTAGCTCTGAACTGTTCACATTGTGTAATTTATTCTTGACAACCATCCTGGGAGAGATGCAGTGGAGATTAAATAATCTCCTTTTGTTGGAGAGGAAAGTGAGGCTCAAAAAGGGTAAGTGGTACACATGCCAAGTCCCTAAATTGACATTTTCATCTCATACTTTTGGAGGAGAGTTTCACTGATCACAACCGCTTTCTCTTTCTCTCAAGCATAGTGGCCTATGCCCCAGGAATGTAGTATAATGTCTATTTACATCTATCTCTGCATAGACAGGTGTAGATTAAATTGCAATGTAATTGTCACAGCATTTGTCTCCATCTTAATGATAATAAAGATGGAAAACTAATAAAGACGAGAGATTTTTTTCTTCTAAAAAAGACTTTTAAAGTTAGGGAATTAGAACATATAGTTACTGTAGACCCAGTCACCACAAGTGCTAGCAATTGTCCATGTATATATAGAGACTTAAGGCAAATTGAGAGGCAAGCAGTTAATTATTTAAATGCTGTAGAGCTATGTAGCAGCCCAGAGACAAAGGTTAAAAGGAAAGTTTTCAATCACAACTTTATTATGTACGTATACACCATAAGCTACACTTAGACATAATCCACCTTCAGACCTCTGAGCTATATGGGGTTATATATGGGGAAGGAAGGAAGTTATATGGGGAAGGAAGGAAGACACAAGTTTGAATGATATCAGCCCAGCAAGCTAGACAGATTCTCTTGGTAAAGTATCATAGATTCAAATTTCAGATCAGTCTCTCTTTTCCTCCAGAGTTCTGAACAATTTTTGACAGAATTGCCCTATTTACTAGTTGCTTAGTTATAGGTAAATAGTTGCTATCTGAGACATCGAGTAACATTCAAGATTGTTTGGGACCCATAAAATAGTCTTGTTTTGGTATGACAAATTAATTATTTAATTATTATTATTATTAAAATTATGTAGGTCAGGAATTCAGGTGGGAGGCAGAGGGGATGACTTACCTTGTTTCAAGCTCCCTGGGGCCTCAGTTGAGAAAGCTTGTATGTCTGAGGGTGAGTCAAATGTTGTGGGGCAACCTGGAGGTTTCTCTACTGACATAGCTGTACAGTCTGGGAGGACAGAGGCTTGGTTCAGTTGGAATTGTCAACCCATTGTGGCCTTGGACATAACAAAACAGGGCAGCTGAGTTCCAATGGGGAGCATCTTGGGGATGAGCATTCTGAGAAAACCAAGTAGAAGTCACAAGGCCTCTTCCGGCCAAGCTATGAAAGTCACATAGCATCACTCTGCTATTCTCCGTTGTATAAGAAGTCACAAAGCTTTTGAAAAAAGAAGACATAGACTACATAGACTTCACCTTTTGATTCCATGTTTTTCAACTTTCACAGGGTCATTAAACAAATAAACACTTCAATGGTGAGCGTTCCAGGGCTGTGAGTGGTCTTCTATCTTCATCCTATGGTTTCTTCCACTGTCAGTATTTTTCAGGCATCAGAAAGCGGAAAATGCAGAGTACGCATCCATAAAAAGATGACCAGGAAACTGCATACTTCAGATTCTTTCATACTTCATCAGCTTGAATTTAGTCCACATGGGCTCACATCACTGGAAAAGTGCCTAGGAGAATAGTATGTAGCCTGCAGGGAGTGAAGGTGTACATGTTCCCTTCTGTTACTAAAAGTAAGAAGGAGAGAAGAAATACTAGAAGCAGGAAACCTCCATCTGCCCCTCTGACTTCTCTCTTCTCCCGAATTCCACACACACACTCACACCATTTTTTTCTGTGTATACAACACACTCTCCCTTTCCCACCAGTAGAGACAACTCAAAATTTCATCCTGTTTCTCCATACAGCACAAAGTCAGAATTTCTGAGTGATATTCCATCGTCTTCATCACATCTGGCTCTGGCTTCTTTTATCTGGCAGACTACAAACAAAACCAAGCAACATGTGCTGGTGGCAGAGCCTCATATTTGGCTTTAGGCAATTCACTTTTGGCTACTATAGACCCTTACACGACTCCAGATAGGTTTAGGGAAAGGGTCACTGGAATTAGGTTTTATATGGGAACTCTTGATTCACTAATACATTTCTAAATATTTTTTCAGTGTTGTTTCAATTTTTGAAATGACAACCACTTCTGGCTATTACACAATAGAGAAATAAACTACATTTTAAAAATCCAATACCGTTGTATGGGTGTTTTCGTTTTTTCTTTTTCTTTTGGTTTTTGTTGCAGCAGCTTAGCTTTTACTCAAATCAATACAGTATATATCACAAAATTACTTCAATTTTCTACATTTATTTTAGTTTTAAATTTGAAGATGACTTCTTAAACAAGAATATATATTTGAGCAATTTAGGATTCAGTGAAGTAGAGTCTATTTTGCTTATTCTCACTTATCTTGTTCAATGATCTCAACAGACGCTACAATACAAGCACAAAGAGAAGAGCAGATGGCCTGGAAAAAGAATCAAAGCAAATTTGGCATTCATTGTTACTGTAATTGCCACTTCTTTTTCTTTAAAATGAGAAAGATTATTATAGTTAAGTTTTGGAAATTTTCCTACAGACCCAGTGAAATCCAGGGGTGTTCCAAGACAGAGATTAGAAGAAAATCCTCTCATCCTTGCCCACTCTTTGTCCCACTAACTAATGAAGCCACCTGAAAACTGCCTGTGGAATAATTAGGTGAAGACTTTGTATTCATGAACTAGCTTCTGCAGCCTTTAATCCACCCCTGACTCTCTAGGAACAATCCAGACATTGGCAACATGTGACTGGCTTAGGTTTATTTTTTGAAAGTATTTAAGAATTTTTTTTTTTTTGATTCTTTCTTTCTAAAGTCTTCTTTGGTTTATTTTAAATTCTAGGATCCAAATGATATAGTAATACCTCAGTTAGCCATATTACCTGGGTAAAGGATAGTCCTGTTAACTGGGGGTGTTTTTGTTTCATTTTGTTTGTTTGTTTGTTTGTTTTTGAGGCAGAGTCTCACTCTGTCACTCAGACTGGAGTGCGGTGGGATGATCTCAGCTCCCTGCAACCTCCGCCTCCTAGGTTCAAGCAATTCTCCTGCCTCAGCCTCCTGAGTAGCTGGGATTACAGGCGTGTCCCTCATCGCCCAGCTGATTTTTTTATTTTTAGTAGAGATGGGGTTTCAACATGTTGGCCAGGCTGGTCTCAACCTCCTGACTTCAAGTGATCTGTCCGCCTCAGCCTCCGAAAGTGCTGAGATTACAGGTGTGAGCCACCACACCCAGCCTGGAGTTTAATAAAATGAAACAGGTTATCTTCATTTCAAAAATTGTCACTGAAAACATGTTTAGAAATTCATTAGTGAATGAAGGGCTCCCGTATGAAACCTAATTTCAGTAGCTTGCCCTGTGTAAGCTTTCTGTCTCTACTGATGCTTTTGGTGGCATAGGCATCTTTGTTCTGAGCAAGATGCTATTAATGCTGAGAGTACTAATGCTCAATTTCCCCCACTTCTACAGGACTGTCATTAAAGCCAACCTAGACTAGCCCTACCCTAAACCTACCTGGAGTAGTGTACGGGTCTGTCGCTAGCATGGTTACATAAAGCGCCAAGGTTCCTCATCATAAGCAATTTATTCTAAGAAAAAAAGGGTATCAAGAAGCATAGTTCAAGTTCTGAAAAGAAGGGTGTTTCTAAACACAGTTCTCAGATTGTCCTTTAATTTGGTCTACATGAACACACACCTGAGTCCGCAACAAGGCAATTGCAATAAAAATAGGAGAACAAAGAAAGAAAGAAGACCTGGACAGTGTGAGGCACGTGTTTGGATTTCAAACATGAGACGATGCCAACACCACAGACATTAGCACCCTTCCCAATGGCCACCTGCAGCTGCTGCCTGGGCGTCAGTGGACATTAGTGTCAGGAAGGACTGCCTTAATCTTTAGAGGATTTGTGACTAAAAATATTAGGAGCATTTTCTCACATGGAAATTTAAAAAATAGTAATTCCAAACTGCTAAATACATGTGAGTAAATTTAAATAGAAATTCTGATTTTTGCCATAAAAACTCTAATCATATTTTTAAAATAATTAACATCAAATTATTTACAGAAATTTTTCTGATGCCTATTTTTTTTAGTTTCCTAAGCATGTGTTTTCCTTCCTATTTGCTAGTCTAGGTTGGCTTTAATGGCAGTCCTGTAGAAGCAGGGAAAGTTGAGCATTAGTACTCGCAGCATTAATAGCATCTTGCTCAGAACAGAGATGCCTATGCCACCAAAAGGCGTCAGTAGAGACAGAAAGCTTAGACAGGGCAAGCTACAGCAGGAGAAGAGAAGCTCAGCAGGCAGCACAGGTCGTCAGGAGTACTAGTTTATCTAGCATACTTGGGAACCTCTCTGCAGTTTACAAGAACTATTCAGGAGGAATTTGTGAGGAGTCTAGAGTTTCTGTAGAGCAGCTGAGAAAAGAGAGAAAAATGGGTTTTTAATAAGAATTGTGAGTCTATTTTTACTTTCAGGTTGCTGTGATTGGGGGGCATCTATATAAATCTGCATAAGATATGTGTGTGTAATAGAAGATAAAGTATGTATTGCAAATAATTGAGTCCTGGTGATTGAAAATCTTGAGATATTGTAATCAGAAACCTTTGAACATTGCTTGTATTATAAATTAGCCTCAATGTATAAAAAGAATGCAGAGGTGATTGTATTTAATGTGCAACCTGCCATAATGTTCTGAAAGCTATTTTCTCTTATATTCAATTTTCCATCATTGTGTTTTTGTCCTTGTTGTTTAAGGCTGCCAAGAATATTTCTGGTTAACATTTCAATTCAGTTCAACAAGCATGTATTAAGCACGTACAATGTGTCAGTCAAAATTCAAGGTTTTGGTATGCAGATATGAATAACACATAGTCTTTACGTTCTAAAACCTTACAATGAAAAGATACACACAAAAAAATGACTAGAGATAGTATAACTAAGTTTAATCATATATAAACTGAACAAGTTGAAGTAGCCACAATAAAGTAGCAGCATATAAAAAGAATACTTACTTTACTTGAGAGATGTGGGGTTTCAATGAGAAACTATTTCTAAACGTAGGTATTGATTGATCTATCCTGGGTGAAAAATAGAAGTCAGCCAGACAATTAAGTAGAGGGTGGGATCCGTGAGATTGTGAACAAAGTGATAAGGGTGTAAGAACATTTGGCCAATTGAGAAACTCAGTGTACCTAGGTGTCACTGATGTGAAGGATGTGTGGACATTTTGGGAGGTAAGCTTAAAAGGGTAAGCAGGGAGTTTAAAATAATCCTGAACATATGAGAAGCTGCTCATATTAGTAGCATATTAGGATTTGTATGTGAGGTAATCCACCTTGCAGCTGTTTGGAAGGTAGATTTTAAATGATAACGAAGACACCATTATAGAAGTCTAATCAAGAAATGACAGGCCTGGCGCAGTGGCTCAGGCCTGCAATCCCAGCATTTTGGGAGGCTGAGGCGGGCGGATCACGAGGTCAGGAGATGGAGACTATCCTGGCTAACACAGTGAAACCCTGTCTCTACTAAAAATACAAAAAATTATCCAGGCGAGGTGACGGGCGCCTGTAGTCCCAGCTACTCGGGAAGCTGAGGCAGGAGAATGGCGTGAATCCGGGAGGCGGAGCTTGCAGTGAGCCGAGATCGCACCACTGCACTCCAGGCTGGGCAACAGAGCGAGACTCCGTCTCAAAACAAACAAGCAAACAAACAAAAAGAAATGACAAACCATTTCAAGTATGACCTTGGCACTAAGGTAGAAAGCAAAGAAAGAATTAAAGTATTTCAGAGGTAATGCTTGGGGAAAAGGAGAAAGAAAATTAATTCTCATTTTTTTCCTGGCAATTGATGGTTCCACTAAGGGAAACTAGAAAAGCTAAGTGGAAAAGCAGATTTGGGTTTCTATGCAGGGAAAGGCTGGTGGTGGCAGACATGGAAGGCAGATTTGCAAAGCTTGTGAGAGGTCTATCTGGAGATGTCAGAGTCATCAAGGAATGAGCATTTAAAGAGAAGTCTAGGAAGGAGAGTGATGTGTTATTATTGATCTTATTGCATTTCATGTGGATCATCTTACATACTATGGTCTTCTGTTATCAAAATGTAAAATTTGCTTACTCCATGGTCTATTGAGTATGAAACACTATATCATGCTTTTGTAATATTAGTGAAAACTAAGTAAATGGTGTCATAATGAGAAAGTTTGTTTTAGAAGTCAAAAATGAAAGGACAATGGCTGATAATGGATTCTCCAATAGCCGTATTTAAACATAATATTTCCTTAAAAGAGATATTTTCAATTATTCCATGCAGTCTTTTCATTGCTGAAAAGCAAGGTAGGATTACGATTAAGGATGTGTTTTCTAGAATGAACTGTATGTTTTATTCTTAGTTCAGCCTCTTTCTAGTTGTGTGGTCTTGAGCAATTCATGTAAGCTCTTTGTGGGTCAGTGACCTCGTATACCAAATGATGTTAATTTGTGGATCCACACAGGATTTTTGTAAGAACTAAATGAGATATATCAGGTTAAACATTTAAAAGAGGTGTTGGCTTGTTCAAAGTGTTCAATAAGAATTATCTTAAATGATCAGTGGTTTTTGTTGTTATTCTGACATGAATTCCCAAAATGATCTCAGAATTTTTTTCTATCTACAGCAAGTGAACCGAAAGTTGGTACATGACCTAAGTAGAAACTGCATTCATTTCAACAGAAGCTTATGGAAGATGAATATGTATATTTTTTTCTTCTGGATAAATACAGATCTTTTCCAGTGTTAAGAAAAGTAAAAAAGTATATTCAATATTGTTTAAAGTATATTAAGTTAGGGGGAAATTTAACTCTTTGGCATTACATTGTACATAATGCCAGCCTGTGATCTGAGTTTTTTCCTGCAATGTTGATGCAGTTCTAGTCTCACTAAACCACTTATGTGAAGGATAAAAGGGAGAGATCAGAAAATCTGAAAAAAGAAACATTTCTAACTTCAATGCAACTAATAAGCCTTAATTGCAAGAAACTGAGGAAGGCATTTGTTCTTTGGACTTTCTTGTGATGCATTCCTAAGCAAAGCAAATTAGCTTGGAGAGTCAGCTCACGACACGCAGGAGAGGATATGGGCAGAAACCTGCAGAGTAGAGGAAGGGAAGGGGAAATTCAGAAAATAAGAGGATTAAATAACAAAAAACATCAAATCAAAAGTTTTAAGTCAAAAACAGAGAAATAAGGCGAGGCACGGTAGTGCATGCTATAATCCCAGCACTTTGGGAGGCCGAGGCAGGAAGATCACTTGAACCCAGGAGTTCAAGATCAGCCTGAGCAACATGGTGAAACCCCGTCTCTACAAAAAAGTTTAAAAAATCTAACAGGGCATGATGGCACTTGCCTGTAGTCCCAGTTGCTTGGGAGGCTGAGTTGGGAGGATCACTTGAGCCTAGAAGTGCAAGCTTCAGAGAGCCGTGATCATGCCACTGCACTCCACCCTGGCTGGCAGAGCAAGACCCTTTCTCAAACAAACAAACAAATAAAGAAACAAAAAGAGAGGAACAATATCCCGACCCTTTCCCTCTCCTCACCTTCCAAAAATCCCTAATAGTGTATCTTGTGTTAAAAGAAAGAAATGAGAACTGTGAGAAAATAATTTAAGAGAAGTATCACTCCTGCTGTGTGATGCTCAGTGAAGCTTCTGGACAGTAAAAAAGACCCACTCCCTCTTAATATTTTTAGATATTTATGTGCCTTCTGAATAGTCAACAATTCTTTCTTAAAGCTTTGTTTATGTCTTATAATTGTCTTGAAATAAGCACTGATTTAATGTTACATATATATGTGTGTATATACACACACACACACACACACACACACACACATATATAATGCAACAAAGCAGCCACTCACATCATTTTCCTTTCTACATACACATATAGTATGTGTTCAATAGATTTATACCTGATTGAAACTTTACTAGAAAGATATGAAAGATAAAAGTGACAAGGTATAATGTGAAAAGGCAAAAATATAAGAGGACTCTAAAGGCCCGTTTCAATCTCTTTAGTATAACTTTCTACATAATACAGAACAATCAGATACATATTTTAGAGAAAACAGCATACAAAGCAAGGAAAAAAACCACCATATTGCACATTTTGCTCCCGGGAAACCACCTACACTCTTAGAATTAAAAATACGCCCTTAAGGCATTTTTGCCAAAAATACTTTATCTTTCTCCATGTTTACATGTTGAAAGAAATATTTCTACTATTTCCCTCTACTTTTGACTTTTGACACAAATTTATACTTATGCAACCTAACCCTAATCTAGCCTCTGTTCTAATGCATTTTTTTTTTTTTTTTTTTTTTTGGTTGGCAAAATACAAACTTAATATTTATTGTCTGTGGTCTCACAGAAAATTGGTCTAAGTGGAGTCAGGGTGTGTTGGCTAAAGATAACTTCCACACAGTGACAGCTTTGGCTGCCAGGTAATTATGTCCTCAGGTTGACTAACATGTCCTTATTCTGATTCCACACTCCTCGGAGAGACAGTAGGATGGGAAGAGCTAAGGTCACGCTTTGGATCCATCCACTTACAGTCAGGGTTGGAGTTGGAGTGGGAAGCATAAGAGGACACACTCAGGACTTGGCAGCCTTCAGAAAGTGTGGCTATGGGCTGAGCCACACCTCCAGATTATCTACTACAAGCTCTAGCCAGGGTTTATTTATCAGCAGGACAAAAAAGGATTCAGGGAAGGAAACTGTTTAAAGAGATATTCTTGGGATGTTATTTTTTAAAAGAGTTGTGGCATTGCTTTACAGGTTCAAGGACATGGTATTGGGACAGTGACAAAACAGAAAATCCAAAGGTATCTTATCGCAGCTACAGGCTAGATTATACTTTATCACAGGTCAAGGAAAGCCAGGCTAGCTTGGATGATGTTAGTCCTCTCACAAGACTCCTGCAATATAAAAAAGAAAACAATAGTTTTGAATAACTAGGTTCTTCTATCAAATTTCACTGTGCTTTTCTGAGCGTGACGTAGGCAAATGTGGCCAAAACAAGATACCACGATTACTCTTTTCTGTATCCAATCTTTCTCAAATGAGTAGCACTGGATAGAAGATGCTACCAAAATTTTTCATGCCTCCAAATGCTTCATTCTTACTAGCAGATCAATAGTAATGGTAGCACAAATTTAGTTTTTAATAAAAGTAATTACTGTAGTCTTAGTTGTAGTATTGTATTCTATTGAGTGATGATAACTATAGAAGAGAAGAAACTGAGTATCTTATGCTATTACTTTTAAATAAACATTCTCAGCACATAAAAATCTATAATAGTGTGAACAAGCTTACTCTAAAATTTATACAGAAAATTATAGGCCTAGAATAGATAATTCAATCTTGAAAAAGAAGAATAAAGTGGAGGAATCACTCTACTTTATATTAAACTTTAGTATATTACTACAACTTATTTTCTGAATAGATTCATAAGCAATTCAGTAGAGGAAGGACAGTCTTTGAAAAAATGAGTGTTGGAACTATTGAACCTCCATAAGTAAAACAAAAACAAAACAAACATTGACCAAACCTCACACTTTAAACAAAACTAACTCCAAAATAGATCACAGAAATAAATGTAATACATGAAACTATAATTTTTTAAAAAGTTAGAAGAAATTCTTCAACTTGTTTTTTAACATTTAATAATTTTATTTTCTAACTGTGAAAATATATGGACATACAATTGGTTTTGTATGACTCTGGCATATTGACCTAGCAATATTTATCAATTTACTTATTAATTCTCCTTGTAGACTCTTCGGGAATGTCTGTACGTAGTAATCATGTGGTCTGTGAATAATGAGTTTATTTATTTCAAATTTCCATGCCTTTTATTTCTTTTGGCTTTATCATCCTGGTTAAGATATTCAGTACACTGTTGAACGGAAGGGATGTTAGCTGACATCCTTATCTTATTTAATATCTCAAAGTGCAAGATTTTAATATGTATTATTATTTTTTATTTATTTCAACAGATTTTTTGGGAACTAGTGATGTTTGGTTACATGAATAAGTTCTTTACTGGTGATTTCTGACATTTTGGTGTACTCACCACCTAAGCAGTGTACACTGTATCCAATGTTAGTCTTTTATCACTTATCCCCCTCTCACCCTTTCCCCCAAGTCCTCAAAGTCCATTGTATCATTCTTATGCCTTTGCATCCTCATAGCTTAGCTCCCACTGATGAAGAGATGATGTTTGGTTTTCCATTCCTGAGTTACTTCACTTAGAATAATGATCTCCAATTCCATTCAGGTTGCTGAAAATGCTGTCATTCCGTTCCTTTTTATGGCTGAGTAGTATTCCATACCACTCATTGATTGATGGGCATTTGAGCTGGTTTCATATTTTTTCAGTTGCAAATTGTGCTGCTATAAACATGCATATGCAAGTTATCTATTTCGTATAATGACTTCTTTTCCTCTGGGCAAAAGGAGTAGGATCTAAAGATCTACTTTTAGTTCTGTAAGAAATCTCCACACTGTTTTCCATCGTGGTTATACTAGCTTCCATTCCCACCAACAGTGTAAAAGTGTTTCCTTTTCACCAAATCCACACCAACATCTATTAATTTTTGATTTTTTTATTAGGGACATTTTTCAGGAGTGAGGTGGTATCCCACTGTTGTTCTGATTTGCATTTCCCTGATCATTAGTGATGTTGGGTGTTTTTTGATATGTTTACAGGACATTTGTATATCTTCTTTGAGAATTGTCTATTCATGTTCTTAGCCCACTTTTTGATGGGATTATTTGTTTAATTCTTGATGATTTGTTTGAGTTCCTTGTCGATTCTGGATATCAATCCTTTGTCAGGTATATAGATTGAGAAGATTTTCTCCCTCTCTGCGGACTGTCTGTTGACTCTGCTGATTATTTCTTTTGCTGTGCAGAAGCTTTTTAGTTGAATTGAGTTCCATATATTTATCTTCGTTTTTGTTATATTTGCTTTTGGGTTCTTGGTCATGAAATCTTTGCCTAAGCCAACGTCTAGAAGGGTTTTTCCAAAGTTATCTTCTAGAATTTTTATGGTTTCAGCTCTTAGATTTAAGTTTTTGATCCATCTTAAGTCAATTTTTGTATAAGGTGACAGATGAGGATCCAGTTTCATTCTTCTACATGTGGCTTGCCAATTATCCCAGTGTCATTTGTTGAATAGGATGTCCTTTCTCCACTTTATATTTTTGTTTGCTTTATTGAAGATCAGTTGGCTGTAAGTGTTTGGCTTTATGTCTGGGTTCTCTGTTCTGTTCCATTGGTCTATATGCCTGTTTCTATACCAGTATGATGCTGTTTTGCTGACTGTGGCCTTAGAGTATAGTTTGAAGTCAGGTAATGTGATGCCTCCAGATTTGTTCTTTTTGCTTAATCTTGCTTTGAGAGCTCTTTTTTGGTTCCATATGAATTTTAGGATTTTTTTTTTCTCGTTCTGTGAAGAATGATGGTTGTATTTTGATGGGAATTGCATTGAAATTTGTAGATTGCTTTTGGCAGTATGATCATTTTCACAATATTGATTTTACCTATCCATGAGCATGGCATGTGTTTCCATTTGTGTGTGTCATCTATGATTTCTTTCAGCAGTGTTTTGTAGTTTTCCTTGTATAGGTCTTTCACCTCTTTGGTTAAGTATAGTCCTATTTTTTTTTTTTTGCAGCTATTGTAAAAGGAGTTTAATTCATGATTTGATTCTCAGCTTTGTTGCTATTCATGTATAGCAGGGCTACTTATTTGTGTACGTTAATTTTGTATCCTTAAACGTTGCTGAATTCATTTACCAGTTCTAGGAACTTTTGGTTGAGTCTTTAGGGTTTTCTAGGTATACGATCATATCATCAGCAGCAGTGGCGGTTTGACTTCCTCTTTACTGATTTGGATGCCCTTTATTTCTTTCTTTTGTGTGACTGCTCTGGCTAGGACTTCCAATACCATGTCGAAGAGGAGTGATGAGCGTAGGCACCCTTATCTTGTTCTAGTTCACCGGGGAAATGCTTTCAACTTTTTCTCATTCAGCATAATGTTGTTGGCTATGGGTTTGTCACAGATGGTTTTTATTACTTTAAGGCATATCCCTTCTATGTGGATTTTGCTGAGGATTTTAATCATAAAGGGATGCTGGATTTTGTCAAATACTTTTTATGTGTTTTGAGATGATCATGTGATTTTTGTTTTTAATTCTGTTTATGTTGTATATCACATTTATTGACTTGTGTATGTTAAAGCATCCCTGCATCCCTGGTATGAAACCCACTTGATCATGGTAGATTATCGTTTTAATATGTGGTTGGATTCGGTTAGCTAGTATTTTATTGAGGATTTTTGCATCTAGGTTAATCAGTGATATTGGTCTCTAGTTTTCTTTTTTTGTTATTTCCTTTCCTGGTTTTGATATTATGGTGATACTGGCTTCATTGAATGATTTAGGGGGGATTTTCTCTTTCTCTATCTTTTGCAATAGTGTAACTAGGATTGGTACCAATTCTTCCTTGAATGCCTGATAGAATTCAACTGTGAATCCGTCTGGTCCTGGATTTATTTTTGTTTGGTAAAATTTTAATTACTATTTCTATCTCACTGCTTGTTATTGGTCTGTTCATAGTTTATTTCTTCCTGGTTTAATCTAGGAGGGTTGTATCTTTCCAGGAATTTACACATCTCCTCTAGGTTTTCTAGTTTATGTGCATAAAGGTGTTCATAGTAGCCTTGAGTGATCTTTTGTATTTCTGTGGTAACAGTTGTAATATCTCCCATTTCATTTCTAATTGAGCTTATTTGGATCTTCTCTTTTTTCTTGGTTAATCTTGCTAATGGTCTATCAATTTTGTTAATCTTTTCAAATAACCAGCTTTTTGTTTTATTTATCTTTTGCATATTTTTTGTTTCAATTTCATTTAGTTCTGCTCTGATCTTGGCTATTTCTTTTCTTCTGCTGGGCTTGAATTTGGTTTGTTCTTGTTTCTTTAGCTTCTTGGGGTGTGACCTTAGATTGTCTATTTGTGCTCTTTCAGACTTTTAGATGTAGGTATTTAATGCTATGAAGTTGCTATTTATGTAGGTATTTAATGCTATGAGATTCTATTCTGCTGTATTTCGAGGATTTGTTTCAAGATTTAGAGCTTCTTTTAGCAGTTCTTGTAGTGCTCAGTATTTGTCTGAAAAAGACTATCTTTTCTTCATTTACGAAGCTTAGTTTCACTGGATACAAAATTCTTGGCTGATATTTGTTTGACTTAAAGGCTACAGATAGGAACCCAATCCCTTTGTCTTTGCTGTGTCTCAGAGGTTTTGATAGGTTGTGTCACTGTTATTGCTCAGTTGAAAGAATTTTTAAATTTCTATCCTGATTTCATTGTTCATCCAGTGATTTTTTCAGGAGCAGATTGTTTAATTTTGATGTATTTGCATGGTTTTGAAGGTTTCTTTTGGGGTTGATTTCCAATCTTATTCCACTGTGGTCTGAAATTGTAGTTGATATAATTTTGATTTTCTTAAATTTGTTGAGACTTGTTCTGTGGCCTGTTATATATGTTCTGTATTGGAGAATGTTCCATGTGCTGATTAATAGAATGTATGTTTTGCATTTGCTGGGTAGAATGTTTTCCACATATCTGTAAAGGGTGTAGTTTAAGTACATTGTTTCTTTGTTGACTTTCTGTCTTGATCTGTCTAGTGCTGTCAGTGGAGTACTGAAGTCCCCCACTATTGCTGTGTTGCCATCTATCTCATTTCTTGGGTGTTGTAGTAATTGTTTTATAAATTTGGGAGCTCCAGTATTAGGCACTTATATGTTGAGGATTGTGATATTTTTCTATTGGACTAGTCCTTTTATCATTATATAATGTCCCTCTTTGTGTTTTTTAACAACTGTTGCTTTAAAGTTTGTTTTGTCTGATACAAGAATAGTTATTCCTATTTGCTTTTGGTGTCCATTTGCATGGGATATATTTTTCTACCCCTTTACCTTAAGTTTATGTGAGTCCTTATGTATTAGGTGAATCTGTTGAAGACAGTAGATACTTGGTTAGTGAATTCTTATCCATTCTGCCATTCTGTATCTTTTAATGGAGCATTTAGGCCATTTTACACTGATGTGAGGTACTATTCTATTTATCATGACATTTGTTGCCTGAATACCTTGGTTTTTTTAAATCATTGCATTGTTGTTTTATAGATCCTGTGAGATTTATACTTTAAGGAGATTCTATTCTGGTATATTTCGAGGATTTGTTTCAAGATTTAGAGCTCCTTTTAGCAGTTCTTGTAGTGCAGGCTTGGTAGTGGTGAATTCTCTCAGTATTTGTCTGAAAAAGACTGTATCTTTCCTTCATTTATGAAGCTTAGTTTCACTGGATACAAAATTCTTGGCTGAGATTTGTTTGGTTTAAAGGCTACAGACAGGACCCCAATCCCTTCTAGCTTGTGAGGTTTCTGCTGAGAAATATGTTGTTAAGCTGATAAGTTTTCCTTTATTGGTTACCTGATGCTTTTGCCTCACGGCTCTTAAGATTCCTTCCTTCATCTTGACTTTACGTAACTTGATGGCTATGTGCCTAGATGATGATCTTTTTGCGATGTATTTTCCAGGTGTTCTTTGGGCTTCTTGCATTTGGCTGTCTAGATTTCTAGCAAAGCTGAGGAAATTTTCCTTGTTATTTCCTCAAATATGTTTCTCAAACTTTTAGATTTCTTCCTTGGAAACACCAATTATTCTTAGGTTTGGTTGTTTAACATAATCCCAAACTGCTTGTAGGCTTTGTTAATTTTTTTAAGTTCTATTTTCATTGTCTTTGTCAAATTGGGTTAATTCAAAAGCCTTGTCTTCAAGTTCTGAAGTTCTTTCTTCTGCTTGTTTGATTCTATTGCTGAAGCTTTCCAGTGCATTTTGCAATTCTCTAAGAGTGTCCTTCATTTCCAGAAATTGTGATTATTTTTAATATGTGCTATCTATTTCACTGGAGATTTTTTCATTCATATACTACATCACTTTTTTTATTTCTTTAAGTTGGACTTCACCTTTCTCTGGTGCCACCTTGATTGGCTTAATAGTCAACCTTCTGAATTCTTTTTCTGGAAATTCAGAAATTTAATCTTGGTTTGAATCCATTGCTTATGAGCTAGTGTGACCTTTTGGGGATGTTAAAGAACCTTGTTTTGTCATATTACCACAATTGTTTTCTGGTTCCTTCTCATTTGAGTAGACAGACAAAATTCTTCAAGCTTTAGGCAAACACCAAATGCTAGTAAGGTGAAAATGAATGATTTTACAGAGAAATAATCATTATTTCTCTGTAAAAGAGAAATAATGTTTTTCTTTTACATTATTACATGTTTGATCATACAAATGATCAATACAGGGAAAATGGATCATTCATACAATGTTGGTGTGAATATAACATGGTACAACCAAAATAACAGTTTGGCAGTTTCTTATAAAACTAAATGTGCAATTACTGTACTACTCACTAATTGCACTTTTGAGCATTTACTCCAGAAAAAATATAATTTATGTTCACATGAAAAACTTATACACAAATGTTCATAGCAGCTTCGTCTATAATAACCCAAAGTAGGATACAATGCAGATATCCTAAAATAGGTGAATGGTTAAACAAACTGTGGTATATCCATATCAGAAAATGTTGCTTGATAATAAAAAAGAATGAAATATCAATACACACAACTCCCTGAATGAATCTCCAGGAAATTATGCCGAGTGAAAAAAAAGTCCAGTTATATATTATATGCTTTCATTTCTATAATATTCTAGGAAATAAAAAAAATAGAAATAAAGACTAGGTTAGTGGTTGTCAGCGGCTAGGGATAGGGTAAGGGAGAGTGGGAGGGACATGGCTGAAGTTATAAAAAGGCTACATAAGATATGGTTGTGTCATGGAACTGTCCTGTATCTTGACAGTGGCAATGGTCACAAGAATCTACACATGTGTTAAAATACACACACTAGTGAAGTGTGAATATGACTGATGGAGTTTCAATGTCAATTTCCTGGTTGTGGTATTATACTATAGTTATGGTAGATGTTACAGTAGGGGAAACTAGACAAAGGTTATGTGGGATATCTCTGTATCATTTCTTATAACTGCATATGAATCTCAATTATCTCAAAAAAATCTTTTAAAAAAGAATAAAACGCATTTCCTCAGAGGAAAATCTATCGCAATGTTCTACCAAAAGAACACAGAAAGTACTTAAATTGCAGTTATACAATATAAGGTGCATTTATATAATAACCAATATACTTTGATCAACTGGGTGCCTTGTATCTAAAGTAAAAGAAAACTCTATTTTTGAAGATATGTAAGTTTTATTTTAATTAGTAATCTACCTGGTCAAATAGTGAATTCTGTCTCCATCAGTCATTACCACTTGTTGTTTCCACAATAAGTGGACAGAAAGTTTGGATACTAGTAGTCACTCAGAGATTCAGAACCTCACACCAAATAAGAGAGTTGGCAATGGAATTATTCGTTCATCGATGAACCTGCCTCTTCATGTGCCCAGGTTCTAACTGGTGGTGGGCCAGATGGTTTGTAATTTTTACTTTTCTTTCAGATCCTGGAGCATTTTATTAAAAGTCTCCAAAGTTGGTGCATCTCACAAAGCTCATTACTAATTATTAGAAAATTATTTTCATCTAGGATGGGGCAGGAGGGAGGAAACTGTCTTAAAACTTACAACTTTTTGTTTGAAAAGTGAATCAAGAATAATAAGTGGAGATTTCAAAGCTCAAGGCAGATATTAATTTATTTAAATATTCTGTATTAGAAACTGAGAAAACTATGGGAATGAACACTCAAGGAATTGAAGTATTCCAGTGCGTGTTTGTGTCAGGAGAGCAGAGGAGACAGTGAAAGGAGTGACCAGATCATGTTGAGCATGAATTTATTCCAGAGCAATGCAATTATATTGCAGGGCTTTGATCAGGGATTTGCACTATTAAATTGGTATTTTAGTTGTACATATTTTTAAAAATCACTTTGTCCAAAGTTTGGATAATGAATGGAAGAAAGCCAAGAGTGGATGTGGAGGTTTTTGCTGTAATCCTAGGAACAAAATGATGACAGAAATAAAGTGAGCTAGGCTTCTCTACAGTGCTTAAGAACTTAGAGGCATTAAAAAATAATATAACTGAAATTCAGTGTTAATACTCAAATAAAAACAAATTTTTTTACTTCTTTTAAGACTTTTGCAGACTAATGTGGTGATCCTTTTGTTTGTCCCTGCTTTATAGAATTGTGCTTACACGGTGCATCTGGCTTTATTTTAAAGGCATTTAAAATAAGCAGTATTTCACTTTTTATTTTTTACTTTGTAGAGATAGGGTCTCATGTTGCCCAGGCAGGTCTGGAGCTCCTGGGCTCAAGCAATCCTCCCACCTTGGCTTCTCACAATACTGGGATTACAGGCATAAACCACTGCACCCAGCCTGGGCAGTATTTTAGAACATTATGCTAAAAAACAGTGTTTGTGAAATACTTTGGAAGCGTGCAGATTTCATTTGTTACTCTAGGTAATCTTTATTTTATCCCTGACACCTGACCAAAAAAGAAATGTATGCCTGAACCGTAAGATTAAAAGAATTTGTAAAACTGTCCTCATTTACTTATGCTTTTGCTAATGTTCTATATTGAGGAACATGGTAAGAAACAATTTTATGAAGCTCATTGATGAACTTATTTTAAAGATGTTCCTGGAATTGTTGTTTCTTAAAATATGCAGCATCCTTCTTGAGGAGGATGTATTAGTCTGTTCTCACACTGCTATAAAGATACTACCCGAGACTGGGTAATTTATAAATAAACGAGGTTTAATTGACTCACAGTTCTATATGGCTGGTTAGGCTTCAGGAAACTTACAATCATGGCGGAAGGGGAAGAGACGCATCTTACACAGCAGCAGACTAGAGGGAGTCATGCGTGACAGCTCCAGAAAAACTACCATTTACAAACCCATTAGATCTCATGAGAATTCACTCGCTATCACAAGAACAGCATGAAGGAAACCACCCCCCATAATCCAATCACTTCCTTCCCTCCACACTTGGGAATTATAATTAGAGATGAGATTTTGGTGGGGACACAGAGTCAACACAGAGTCAACACAATATCAGAGGACCTTGAGAGAAATTGTTCACTTTTCTCAGTACAATAAATGAATTTCTCCTAAAAAGTGGTTGCTTTTATTTTATAAACTCTAAATCATAATCTATTTTTACTGCTGGAGATTTTCATGTCTCTTCTATCAAATATACAGAAACTTAAGGAATAGTTAGAATAATTATACTACTTTCTACTAAGGAAATGAGCTTGAGTCTGTTTGGGCAGGGATTCCTGAGTCCTGTGTGCCCAGAAAGTAGTACAAAAGAAGGGGCATGAGCAGGGTGTGGTGGCTTATGCCTGTAATCCCAGCACTTTGGGAGGCCAAAGTGGGAGGATTGCTTGAGCCCAGGAGTTCCAGACGAGCCTGGGTAACATAGAGACACCTCTTTTCTACAAAAAAATAAAAAATAGCTGGATGTGGTGGTGCATGCCTGTAGTCCCAGTTATGTGGGAGGCTGAGGCAGGAGGATTGCTGGGGCTTGGGAATTCAAGGCTGCAGTGACCTATGATTATGCCCTGCACTCCAGCCTGGGTGACAGAGGGAGACCTGGTCTGTTAAAATAAAGAAAGGAATGAAAAGAAAGAAAAGAAGGGAAGTGGAGGGGAGGGGAGGGGAGGAGAAGGGGAAGGAGAAGCAGAAGAAAGAAGAAAAGAAAGATAGAAAAGAAAGGCAGGTGTGGACTCCATGTGGGCATATTATTTCAGCCTTTGGACTCCTTGCAGTACGAAGGAGCATGGCTAGAAGAGTTTCCTTTATCCAGGGAAAGGCCTGTTAGCAGCCATGTCCCAGCAGCTAAATGGAATGAGTACTCCAGTATTGTAGGAGAGACAGTCTGACCGGCATACCAGAGCATGCACTACAGAAACAGATCAACACCAAAATTTCCAAAACATGTCTTCAGTGACTGAGAAAACAGACTTTCTGGACTAATATCCACACCTATGAAAACCATGGCAAGATGACATTACTGGTTCAAATCCTTAGTGGAAAATAAACAATGCCTGAAAATCTACGGGACTTTGACAGACTTCCTAATAGAAATCTGAAGCACTTTACTTCTTTGTTTATAAACCTATTACTTGGATCCATTGGTCTAGGTATTAAGAAAGTAATCTGGATGTAAGGTTAAAAGGCATGCCCTTTAAGAGGTCATTTGTGTTAGAAGTTTGGAACACAATTTATAAATCTCATAATAAGCTCAAGTGGATGGTGGTTTAAAAGGATGAGTGGGTGTATTTAATCCACTTAATGTGAATGCTTAGCCTTAGGTGCTTAAGGTAAGTTCGGTGAGAAGGAGAAAAATAGTCCCTCCTGCGTGAAAAAGAATGAATATAGGCCAGGCATAGTGGCTTATGACTGTAATCTCAGTACTGTGGGAGGCCGAGGTGGGTGGATCACCTGAGGTCAGGAATTAGAGACTG
Organism: Rhinopithecus roxellana; assembly: GCF_007565055.1. Taxonomy (NCBI): domain Eukaryota; kingdom Metazoa; phylum Chordata; class Mammalia; order Primates; family Cercopithecidae; genus Rhinopithecus; species Rhinopithecus roxellana. The sequence continues at coordinate 93,569,386 of NC_044550.1, forward strand.
GCCTGGTCAACATGGTGAAACCCCATCTCTGCTAAAAATACAAAAATTAGCCGGGCATGGTAGTGGGCGCCTGTAATCCCAGCTACTCTGGAGGCTGAGGCAGGAGAATCGCTTGAACACAGGAGGCGGATGTTGCCGTGAGCCGAAATCGTGCCATTGCGCACCAGCCTGGGCATCAAGAGGAAGACTCCGTCTTAAAATAAAAGAAGAATGAATATAAATGATGTGCAGTAGGTCTGTGCTCTGGAGGTGTTCTTTAGAAATGTAAACTAATTTGGGTAATGTCCTACTCCACCATGTAATTCAGACAAAGCAGGAAAAGCTAAGGCCATGGATAAGGATTTCTACATAGCCCCAGAAAAGAAAACTAGGGTCAAACAAACCAGCCTCCTTAAAATTTTGAAATTAGGCTGGGCGCAGTGGCTCACACCCATAATTCCAGCACTTTGGGAGGCCGAGACGGGTGGATCACGCAGTCAGGAGATCGAGACCATCCTGGCTAACACAGTGAAACCCTATCTCTACTAAAAATACAAAAATAAAAATAAAAACACAAAAATAACTGCTCATGGTGGCGGGCGCCTGTAGTCCCAGCTACTTGGGAGTCTGAGGCAGGAGAATCTCTGGAACCCGGGAGGCGGAGGTTGCAGTGAGAGGAAATCGCGCCACTGCATTCCAGCCTGGGTGATAGAGTGAGACTCCCTCTCGGGGGGGGGCGGAATGAAATTAGAGGCGCCCTTGAGATTTCTCGTAAAAACCTAGGATTCGCCCTTGAAAAATACACAAGATATTTATATACACGTTCAGGGACTGCTACCTCCCTGGAGCTATTTCCAGGAACTCTAACATTCCAAGGAGTCCAGTTTGGAGCCTCTGATCATCCATTATCTTTCATTTCGAGTATTACCATCATAATTCAAGCCAATCTTAAAACTCTCCTCATCAATATTATCCTCTCTTAATCTCTTCTATTGTGTTTATACTTCCTGATGAACATGCCAGTATCCAGCTTAACGTTTTAAACCCTTTTCCCTTTCCTACTTACTAAACAAAGTGCAAACTCCTCAGCCCATTGTCTTGTCTCCCTATAAAGCCCACTTTCCTATCTGCTTTTATATCTTGGATATACATAATAGAACTTCTCCATCCCCAAGCTTGTACTTAAGTTGTTTCTGCTTTCAAACCCTTCCTTTCCATTTCTGCCTATTGAGCTGAAGGCTCAATTCAAACACCCACTGCTCTTTAAAGTTGCCTTCATATCTTTTTCATCACTCTCTCTGTGCTTCATGGATTGACTTTATGTTTTTCATGTAGTTTATGGTATATATATATTTATACTGTAGTCATTAACACACATGATTTATATCCTTTTAAAACAGGCCGGGCGTGGTGGTTCACACTTGTAACCCCAGCACTTTGGGAGGCCAAGGCAGGCGGATCACGAGGTCAACAGATCGGTACCATCCTGGCCAATATGGTGAAGCCCCGTCTCTAGTAAAAATACAAAAATTAGCTGGGCATGGTGGTGCATGCCTGTAACCCCAGCTATTTGGGAGGCTGAGGCAGGAGAATCGCTTGAACCCAGGAGGCGGAGGTTGCAGTGAGCCAAGATCACACCACTGCACTCCAGCCTGGTGACAGAGCAAGATTCCGTTAAAAAGAAAAAAAAGAAAGGAAGGAAGGAAGGAAGGAAGGAAGGAAGGAAGGAAGGAAGGAAGGAAGGAAGGAAGGAAGGAAGGAAGGAGAAAGAAAGAAAAAAAGATAGTCAATGCATTGTGTTTGGAATGTATTCTTGTGTATCTTTCTTACCCACATTTTATTTACTTAATAAAGTTTGATTGATACCAATCATGTTCATGGTATAAAGTTATTAGCAAATTGTACATGGTCCTTGCTATCATAGAATGCACAGCTCAACAGACAATAAATTAGCAAATAAATAAATACAAAATGTAAAATGTCATGTAATAAAGAAACAGGTTAGTTAAAAAAAATAACAGAAGAAGAACCCACGTAGAATGATCAAGAAATAAATCCCTAAGTAAGAGACGTTGAACCAAGAGCTGCAGGATGAGAGGAAAGTTGCTCTACAGAGCTTAGAGAAGAACATTCCATACAGGAGGAACTGCATCAACAGAAACTCTAAAATAAGTAAAGAAAACTCTCAAAATGTTCTAGGAATGTAATTAGGACCCAAGTGGCTGAAGCATAGCCGGTGAGAGGATAAATTATACCAGATATTGCAGAGATAAACAAAGGCCAGGTTACTTAAGGATTTACAGTCCATGATAGGAATTTTTAATTTTATGGTACCTGTGGGGAGCCCAGGGAGACATAATTCAATTTGTAGGTAAAAGCTCAAGGAGGCTCCTATGTGGAGAATGAACTGAAGATGCCATATACAACAGAGAACCAGGAGAACTAGTTATAAAACTAATGCTCCATTGAAGTAGTAGAGATACAGTGGCAGCAGTGAAGAAAGTGCATAGTTTTCAGTGGAGGTAAAATGAACAGGCCATGGGAATGGATTTGAAGTGGGGAAGGAGAGAAAGAGGAGAACCCATTATGATTTCTAGAAGCTGGATGATTAGTGATTAACTCCAGTCTTCTGGAAGATAAATGGGCTTGAGGAATTAATAATTCTGTTCTTGGCTTTTAAAAAAGTCACAAGAAGTTTCTAAGAAGATTATGGCTTTAAAATGACTGTCGATGTACTCTGCCTACCCCGGTTCAGCTGCTAAGTGACAGCCTCACAGGGGCAGCTGCTGGAACCTTAGGACAGGAAGGCTGGAGAGTGAGAGTCTGTCCAGGCCCTGCTGCGATCCCAGTTGAGAGTGTTAGTACAGACTTATTCCCCTCTAGATAGGACAAAAACCTTGAGTCTGGAAATTCTTGGAGAAGATCAGAATGCTGGGATAAAGCTATGAACCAAAGCAAGGGGAAGATTTTTTTCTGAGGGTACCTGTGAGTCTCCCTGGCATCTGGGGAGAGAAGAAGAATGTTGGGCAGAGTCCTGTCTACCTGCGAGTGTGGAAGAAGAGGAGTGGATGTGAGATACACAAACTGTAGTGTCTACTATGGCAATGAATCTTGCAATATACATGTTCAATTTTTAAGTAAGAATGTTATATGATAAATAATGGTTTTTAAAATAGAAAAGTCATGTAAGGGGAAAGATTGATAAAATCAAGACTATGTAGAATTACAAGTATAAAATCACCTCAATTAAAATCTAGGTCATCTAGAATTAAAAGTATCCAACCACCTTAGCAAGACCTCAGCAACTGCACTACTAGTACCTCCATGTTACAGATGCAGAAGCTGAGGTGTAGAGAGAGTAGATAACTTGCCTAAAGACACATAGCTACTGCATGATGAAGCTGGTTCTTAAATTCAAGCAAATAAAACTTGGGTACAAATTGTTTGCAGTGATAAAGATGCCCCAAGTTTTTCAGTTATAACTGGTGGCTTTAGAAGGGAAGTCATTTGATCTTGCTAAGCCTCAGGTACATCACCTAGAAAGTATGGCATGGAGATTAGATGATCCTTTGGTCTCTTCCTACTTCAACATTTATTTCATGGGAAGCACTTATTTATGTCCTTATGTAAATCAACACTTTGTTAAGAATCATGATCCATTTAGGGTAGATTCAATAAAATTAGCATTTCTTAAATAGGGCTTTTTGCCTTCGCAATTAAAAACAAAAATTTAGTCACAATCTATAGCATTGAAAAGGATTTGATCAACATTGACAATCTTTAAATGAATCATAACATGTAGAAGTTTTTCTTTTGTGGCTTGAGACTAATGTACTTTTTAAAAAATAAATATCAGGCAAAGTAAAATGTGAACTACTATAACTGTCTAGGTACCTAAATTCATTAAACTGATACCTACATGTACGAATAATGGCCTAAATCAACGGAAAAATATACTTAGTATTTAGTGAAATTCTTGTGATGCTGATAGTGGAAATGAATGTACCTTGGCTTTCTAATAGTGCTTTACTTAGGCTAAAAAATAGCACATAAAACAGAAGAAAAACACCAGCTGCACACTAATAGGAACAATTGATCATGATATTACGCCATAAAATAGCCTGCAATGTGTGTGCATTATTTTTACTTAATTAACTTCTTCAAGAGTTAGCTTTTAAAAACTATTTGGAAACAATTATAGTTTCATAGGATGCTGCCTTTTAACAAATATTCTCCAGTGTTTACATCATGTATAATTATTATACTATATCAAAATTAGGAATTTGACATTGGTATAATGTGTGTGTATTATTCTATGTATTACGAGTTTGTCTTAAACCTTAGAAAAATGCACCTTCAATTCTTTATAAGTTGCCTTTCCACGTATGCTTTTGGCTGAAATTTTCACTTTGGGCTAAAATTTTATAAGGATAAAGCCTATGCTTGAATAATGGGCTTACTTCATGCTCTTGTTGCCATATTTAGGACTTGCTTGAGATATTTTGAGCATTAGCTAAATTATATCCTCATTTGTTCAACAGCCAGAAATTTATTCTATTTTTATAGATAAAGTTGCTACAAAGAAAAGAAGTATTTGACAAGTCCATTAAAACATTAGAAAAAAATAGTACTTGAGAATGCACCTACTAAAATCAGAACAAGTGTTTCAGGCCAGGCATGGTGGCTCACACCTGTAATCCCAGCACTTTGAGAGGCCAAGGTGGGCAGATCAGCTGAGGTCAGGAGTTCAACATTAGCCTGGCCAACATGGTGAAACCCCATCTCGACTAAACATACAAAAAATTAGCCAAGCAAGCATGGTGGCACGTGACTGTAGTCCCAGCTACTTGGGAGGCTGAGGCAGGGGAACAACTTTAACCCGGGAGGCAGAGGTTTCAGCGAGCCGAGATCGCGCCACTATACTCCAGCCTGGCAACAGAGCAAGATCCTGTCTAAAAAAAAAAAAAAAAAAAAAAAAAGAATAGGTGTTTCAAATGCTAAGTACTCTGAATTTAATTTTTTCCCTTCTAGCTGCTCTTTGATGTTGTCTGCTTTACCATTGTTTTAAACACTTCCTCTGGACACCCTGGTTTCATGACAAGTTGATTAAGTTTATTTTATTATGTTTGGTCTCTAGCTCTGGTAGAAGAGACAATGTCTGAGTTCTCTTCAACATGCAGAGAGGATTGTTGACCTTAAGGTCCCTCCATGGTGCAGTTTGGAAGGACCACAGGCATACTTCAGATCTATCGCAGGTTCCTTTCCAGACCACCACAATAAAGTAAACACGACGATAAAATAAGTTGCACAAATTTTTTTGGTTTCCAAGTGCACATAAAAATTATAACATATGGCCGGCGCGGTGGCTCATGCCTGTATTCCCAACACTTTGGGAGGCCGAGGCAGGTGAATCACCTGAGGTCGGGAGTTCAAGACCAACCTGACCAACATGGAGAAACCCCGTCTCTACTAAAAATACAGAATTAGGCTGGCGTGGTGGTACATGCCTGTGATCCCAGCTACTTGGGAGGCTGAGGCAGAAGAATCGCTTGAACCTGGGAGGTGGCGGTTGCAGTGAGCCAAGATCACATCACTGCACTCCAGCCTAGATGACAGAGCGACACTCCGTCTCAAAAAAAATCATAATACACTGTATTAAGTGTGCAGTAGCTAAAAAACAATGTATATAACCTAATTTAAAAATACCGTATTGCTAAAAAATGCTGACAATCAACTTAGCCTTCAGCAAGTTGTCAGCTTTTCTACTGGTGGAGTGTCTTGCTTTGATGTTGATGGCTGCTGACTGATTAGAGTGGTGGCTGCTAAAAGTGGGAGTGGCAGTGGCAATTTCTTAAAATAACACAACAGTGAAATTTGACACCTTCATTGAATCTTTTTCATGAAAAATTTCTCTGTAGCACGTGACGCTGTAAGTTGCATTTTACCCTCAGCAGAACTTTCAAAATTGGAGCTAATCCTCTCAAATCCTGCCACTTCTTTATTAACTAAGTTTATGTAATATTCTAAATTTTTTGATATCAATTAAACAATGTTCACATCTTCACCAGGAGTAGATTCCATCTCAAATAACCATTTTCTTTGCTCATCCATTCAAGTTTTATTTGTTTGTTTGTTTTTTGAGATGGAGTCTCGCTCTGTCACCCAGTGCAGTGGTGCAATCTTGCGCTGCAACCTCTGCCTCCTGGGCTCAAGCAATTCTCCTTCTGCAGCCTCCTGAGTAGCTGGGACCTTTAAAGCTTTGACCTTTAAAGCTTTGAAGCCAGGTATTGACTTCTCCTCTGTAGCTATGAAAGTCCTAGATGGCCTCTTTTTTCAACAGTAAGATTGTTTGCCTCCACTGAAAATGATTTTCAGTGTTGCCATGTTTATCAATTGTCTTAGCTAGATCTTCTGGATCACTTGCTGCAGCTTCTACATCTGCACTTGCTACTGCACCTTGCACTTTTATGTAATGGAGATGCCTCCCTTCCTTAAACTTCATGAACCAACCTCTGCTAGCTTTCAACTTTTCTTCAGCAGCTTCCTCACCTCTCTGTCATCACACAGGAGATAGAGGGTCTTGCTCTGGATTAGCCTTTGACTTAAGGGAATGTTGTGGCTGGTGTGATCTTTTATCCAGACCATGCAAACTTACTTCATATTGGCAAAAAGACTGTTTTGCTTTCTTCTCATTTATGTGTTCACTGGAGTAGCACTTTTAATTTCCTTCAAGAACTTTTCCTTTCCATTCCCAGCTTGACTGTTTGGCACAAGAGGACTAGCCTTCAGCCTATCTCAGCTGTTGACATATCTTCCTTACTAAGTTTAATCATATCTAGCTTTTGATTTAAAGTGACAGAAGTACAACTCTTCCTTTCACTCAAACACTTAGTGGCCATTTCAGGGTTATTAATTGGCTTAATTTCAATACTGCTGCATCCCAGAGAATAGGGAGGCCCAAGGAAAGGGAGAGAGACAGGGGAACAGCCAGTCAGTGGAGCAGTCAGAACGTGTACAAAATTAAGTGGTTTAGTTTGCCATCTTATATAAGAGTGATTTCTAATGCCTGAAAACAATTACAATGGTGACATCAAAGATCACTGACCACAGATCATCATGAAGGATATAATAAGAATAAAGTTTAAAATATTATAAGAATTACATGACAGACACCTAGTGTTCACATGCTGTTGAAAAAAATGGTGCTGATAGACTTGTGTGAGGCAAGGTTGCCACAAACCTTCAACTTGCAAAACATTCATTGTCTGTGAAGTCCAATAAAGCAAAGCATGACAAAATAATCTATCCCTTTATATTGGAGAAAGGGCTCAGACTGAAGCTCTAATTCCAACATTAGTATCAGTTCATACTGTGCTACTTGGGCTTTGCTGAGCCTCCATTTCCCATCTTTAAAAATGTAACTTATACATTCAAGGGTTTCTAAGATATGTTGTACTTTCAATTCAATAATTCTGTGATTCTCCAATTTAGCTGGGACATGAAAATTTAATCCTGTAGCCAACAATCCCTAGTGTAGGATGTTATCAGCAGAAGCACAGTTTCATTTATTTGAAAGGATTCAACTGATATGCTCCAGGCATCAATGCTAGCCTGGATGATTGACAAGAGAATCTTTTCAGCTATGACCATCTGGCTTAGCCATGTCCCTGACCTTTGCACACTCCAGGCTAAGCAGTCTTTGCTAGGCTATGAGCTATGTCAGGACATGAGCAACAACAAATTATAATTCCACTGCTCAGTTGTGAAAAATCTAGGATAATGGATGATGTGGCATGCAATGGGAACATGAGACTTGGAGTCAGACCTTGGTTTAAATCCTGACCCACCTCTTACTAGCTTATGTTTATAAATAGATAAGTGGATCTGGACAGAAGGAGAACCAGGGTAGATGAATTCTGAACAGAGTTCTAAGAACAGACACAGAGGTGGTTTTACTCTCTGCTCCATTTTGAACTGCCTGGACAGAGGCGCTCCTGGACCCAGAGGTGTGATTTCCAGCCAACCAGAAGCCAGAGGCCTGAAAGTGAATCCTACCCTTAAAAAGTGAAGTCAAGAGAGGATAGGATGACCTCACAGAAGCTGAGTACAAGCAATTAGCACAAATGAGCGTCAGAATCATAGACCTTCAGATTTGGTAGAAATCTAACAGATGTAATTCTCAATATCCTACAATATCCTGACCAGTGATGGTCTATTCTCTGCTTCAGTATGCCCAGTGGTGGATAATTCATCCTCTTCCAGGAAAAAAACAAACAAACAAACAAACAAACAAAGAAATCTTTAATTTTTTTTGCCTTCTGAAACGCATTATTTTCTGAGGACTGTTTAACTTTCATATATTTTTCTTGTACAAGGGTTTGAGTAGGAAGTATAAGAAAGAACAGAAGAAAAAAAACCAATAGCATTTCTTGCTGAAACTTGACCTGATGGCTTAATAGTATCACAGTTTTATTTGTTTTATTTTCAGGAATAATTTAACCTTAGAATGTATGAATTGCTATGGAGAAGCAAATCTTTGCGAACATTTTCTTGAACTTATTTTGAATTTCATCACTTTAGAGAGAACTATTTTATATTGCTTAAAAATTCACATTATTGTGACCAAGTTTTGGAAAAATGCCAGAAAAAATGGTTTCTTTTTTGTATCTATTTCAAATACATAGTTCGATGTTTTTTCCAAGCTCCTGCTTAAAGTGTGAAATTGTTCCCGCAGCTCTGGTAATGCTTCTTAAATGTCTTATTAAAAACAAAATGCAGAAAATATACTGTATGGAAAAAAACTGCCTTTAATAAAAATAGCTAATCTTAGATAGAATCAGACCAACAATGTCTACATAATATTTGCAACCTTCCAGAGTAGTTAATGGGAATCATTTTCATTTTTCCTCAAACTGGAGTGCTCTTTAGCATTATTTTCTCTTTTCTTAAACACATAGGACTTATATTTGAGGGCAATTAGAACTATTAGAAATGCAGTAACTATATTTCATCGGAATAATTTGTGCTCTCTACAACCTGATTGCCACTATATTTTAATATCTAACATACAGTCAATAGAAACTTGCTTTCACTATTCAATTATTCAGTTTTTATATCCCAGAAAGAGCAAACACTATTAATTTCTCCATGTATGCAGTTACGAAACAGAGTTATAATGAGGTTGAAGGGTCTTACTCTTTTTTTTTTCTTTAAGTTGAAATCTCACTCTGTTGCCCAGGCTGTAGTGCAGTGGCGCAATCTTGGCTTACTGCAACCTTCGCCTCCTGGGTTCAATAGATTCTTCTGCCTCAGCCTCCCAAGTAGCTGGGACTACGGTGCATGCCACCATGCCTGGTTAATTTTTGTAGTTTTAGTAGAGACACGGTTTCACCATATCGGCCAGGCTGGTCTTGAACTGCTGACCTTGTGATCTGCCTGCCTCAGCCTCCCAAAGTGCTGGGATTACAGGTGTGAGCCACTGTGCCCAGCCAGTTCTGACTCTTAAAGAATCATCCATCCAGGAAATTAAAGATATTTCAAGAGGAATATTTATGCATTCCAGTCTAAATAGTGCTGTTTATCATCAAGTCACACAAAAACCTACCATTTGAATCTGACTAATTTTTTCTAACAAAAGTGATGAATTTTAAGACAGGAAAACAGAGCAGTATAGGGTTTGAGAGGGCAGACTCTGGAGCCAGATGGCTCTGAATTTGGATTTTGTCTTTATTACAACTACCTACATGACCATGAGCAAGCTATTTGGATTTAAACCTAAGCATTTAGTTATACACTTAAAGATAAGCCTAGTAAGAGTTTTTAACCTAATTAAGTTCTTGTGAAGAATAAATAAGATAATACACACAAAATATCTTCTATGACACCCAACACAGAGTAGATGCAATAAATATTAAGTGCTGCATTGGTCTATTCTTATGCTGCTAGTAAAGACACACATAAGACTGGGTAATTTATAAAGGAAAGAGGTTTCATTGACTCAGTTCTGCAGCACTGGAGAGGCCTCAGGAAACTTACAATCATGGATGAAGGAGAAGCAAACACGTCCTTCTTCAAGGGGCAGCAGGACAAAGAAGTGCCGAGAAAAAGGGGGAAAGCCCCTTATAAAACCATCAGATCTCAGATTTCATGAGAACTCACTCACTGTCATGAGAACAGCATGAAGGTAACTGCCTCCAGGATTAAATTACCTCTCACAGGGTTCTTCTCATGACCTTTGGGGATTATGGGAACTATTGTACAATACAAGATGAGATTTGGGTGGGGACACAGCCAAATCATATCAGTGCTATTATGTGATTGTTTAATCCTGCATTCCAGAACTATATATTGTGATTGCTATATTCCAGGCCTTGTGAAAGTACTGGGGATATGAACATTCAAAATTCCTGGTTTTATTGGTTCTCAAAATCTGGAAGAGATGAAAGAAACATAAATAAACAGCAGTATAATGGGAAAAATGCAACGGCAAAGGGACATGAGTACACTGCCTTGGGGAACCGAGAGAGACATCACACATAAGACAATGTTAAGATGCAGAATTTTGTAAACATTTCTGATCCTTTTCTAGCTACCACAGAGACTCTATGGATAAGATTTCTGGGAATAAATCATATGCTTCTAAAATCTACTGTCATTTCTTCAGGCTTTTAAGGATGCTGTCCAGGCATTATTCCAGTGATTATCATCAAAGCAGATGATTCACAGCAATTCCAGAAGTGTAAGGAAATTCTATAGAATCTCTTGGGTCCCTAAGCTGATGGGAGGATATATGTCATCTCGCATGATGTAGTGGGTTCAGTGTGGCCTCTGGAATCAGGCTCTTGGAGTTGAAATTTGACCCTTCCACAAGTACCAGTTTGCTGTATGCAAAATACTGAGCTTCTCTACACCTCAGTTTCTTCCTCTGTAAAATGGGGAAGCAGAATAACAATTTTATAAAATTTTGTGAGGATTGAAGAATACAGGTAAGTCACTTTCAGCTGTTAAGTGATAAATGGATGCTAGCTTTTATTGCATATGATTAAAGAGCTAAAAACTACTCTCATTTCAGGAAAGTTTTCATTTTTTGTTTGGTTTGGTTGGACCATGACCCACTAATCAGAATAAAAAGATGCAACTCCTGGTGAAAAGGAAAAATCTAGAGGTGCTAGAAGGAACACCTCTATTTGTTATTCTGTTCTTTCCTATTTCCCTAGATGGTGAAGGGTGAAGGGTTCTGTAAGTGTCAAACAAGATAAGGGGCTAGTTTCCATTTACATTGTTGTGATAGCTCTATTTTCTGTGCGCTCGTTCATAATGTTCTTATTTAATGTGTCAATATGTTTTAGTCCTGACTTAGTGTGCTCTTGGTTTTATGACCAAATCTGTAGCCATGCTGTCCATAGTTTTATTTTTCATATTTTAATAAGGATCCACTGGTTTATCCTTTCATTAGGCTCTTCTTGTGAAAAGATTTAAAGAATCAGTCAGAGCTAAACAAACAACCCCCTAGCTACCCAAGTCAATTAAAAAACAAAGGAGCAAGGTCTTGGAAAGGAAGATATGTCATCCATAGAAATATTAATAATAAACACAGGAAGTGGTGGGAGTGTAATTCATACTAAAATAAACATGCTGATTAATTAAAATCTCCGTCACCATGCCCTGCCTGCAGGCACTTCATTGTTAGTGTTACCAGGAGCAAAGCTGTATTGTTATTCTCTGATTTCTAGAGATTATTGTAAGGGATGTCTTACTATAATTGGAAAAGCAGCTTCAGAATCACCAACTGCTCCACACCACATGACAATGAAAACACACACAAACACAATTGATGCGTACTAACAATTTTATATAAATATAAATTATATATAATAGATATAAATTATATATAATATTAAATATAATTTATATATAATATTATATTATATATATATTTTATAATAATATATTTAATATATTATATATTATATTATTATATAAAATATAATATTATATAATAATGATATATAATATAATATTATAATTATATATAATATTAATTTCATATATAATATGTAATATATTATATATAAACATAAAATGGTATATATAGTATATTATATATATTTACATTTATATATATAGTATATTATATACCATTTTATATTTATATACCAATTTTACGTATATATACCATTTCAGCAGTAGACCAAACGTATTTCGTTTATCCTTTTTATTTCTTAACCCTAAATATTTACTATACTCAAATTTGATAGCAATAAACATTTCACAGGAGGTTTTCTGCTTAAGCAGACTTTTTAAAACCTGTTCAATATTTTGAGATATAACACAAATACAAAAAAAGTATAAAGCATGGTTGAAGAGTGTCATGAAAATTATAAACAGAACACCCAACATGAGAAATAAAATATTACTACATTCATAGAGGTTTTCTATATCACTGTGTGTCTCTTCCAGATTCTATTCCTCCTTTCTTTCCCACTTGAGAGACAATTGGCTTGATTTTACAGCAACCATTTTCTCTATGTTTCCCAACTATGTGCACATCCCTAGTAATGTAGTTTAATTTTGCATTAAAAAAATTAATTTGGGCCGGGCGCTGTGGCTCACACCCGGTATCCCAGCACTTTGGGAGGCCGAGGCGGGCGGATCACGAGATCAGGAGATCGAGACCATCCTAGCTAACACGGTGAAACCCTGTCTCTACTAAAAATACAAAAAATTAGCTGGGCGTGATGACGGGCGCCTGTAGTCCCAGCTACTCGGGAGACTGAGGCAGGAGAATGGCATGAACCCGGGAGGCGGAGCTTGCAGTGAGCTGAGATAGTGCCACTGCACTCCAGCCTGGGTGACAGAGCAAGACTCCATCTCAAAACAAACAAACAAACAAACAAAAAACAAACAAAAATATTAATTTGAGTGGATACATACAAAATATATTCTTATATGTTCTCGTTTCATTTATTCAATATCATCTTGGAAGATTTTAGAATACGGCCAGGGTTTATTTGATTTTATTGCTATAAAAGTTCCAATCTATGAATACATAATATTACTTAATCATTCTACTGTCTTTGGACATTTGGATTGTTTCCAGTTCAGGATAATTAGAAGAAATGATGCTATAGATATTCTTTTACATGTCATATATTCTGGTCCATATAGGAGGAGACTGTATGAGTTTTATTCCAGGGTTTGAAATTGTAGGATGATAAGACATGCATATCTTCAGTTTCACTAGCTAATTCCAAACTGCTTTCCAAAATGGTTGTACCAAATTACACTCCTACTAGCAGTGTATGCAACTCATACTGTTCCCATTTTTCTCAGTCTTATGGCTCTGTGAGGGTATCATATTACAGTTTTAATGTGCCTTTTCCTGATTACTGATAATGTTAAACACCTGTTTTATGTTTCACAACCATTTGAATTTCCTTTTTTCTGAAGTTCTTGTTCAAATATGTTGTCAATTTTTCTACTGGATTTTCTTTCTTTTTCTTTTTGTTTGTTCTAAAGTCTCTATACTAGTCCTTTGTTATTTATTTAACAAACTTTTTTTTCAATTCTGTGACTTGTGTTTTTACTCTATTGGATGTCTTTTGATAAAGGAGTTCTAATTTTAATGTAGTTAAATTTAATAATTTATTTCTTAAATGTGCTTTTTTGTGTCTCATTTAAGAAATATTTTCCTAACCCCAATGTTATGATGATAGTCTTCTACAGTGTCTTCTAAAAGCATTCCAATTTTATCTTTTACATGTAACTTGACAGCCCACTTGGAGCTGTTGTTTTTATATGGTCTGAAGCAAGAGAATAATTTTCTTTTTTAAATCTAGAACCATTTTTTCATATAGGTAACTATATTAAGAAGACCATCCCTCACTCATTTTTCTGTAGAGTAACCTCTCCCATAACAATAATGGCAATAATAATAGTAGCAATGACAAAAATGATAGCAAATATGGTGCTCATTGTATATAGTCAAATATACTAATTTAATAAAATGTGGCTATTTCTGGGCTCCCTCTTTTGTTCCATTAGTGTATTTGTCTATGTGTTTATTTATTTCAGCACCAATGTTGTTTTAATTGTAATAACTTTGTAATTAAGATGTTTTAAAAAATTATAATATTGCAACATGTTGAGGATATAAGATAGTAAAAAACTAGATACCTCTTTCTTAAGTTTCACAATTGTTAATGATCAACTTGATGATCAGAATCCATGTAAGATATTTAAATGTAGTTAAATCAATAATTCTTTTTTTTTTTTTTCTTTTTGAGACAGAGTCTCGCTCTCTCGCCAGGCTAGAGTGCAGTGGCACGACCTTGGCTTACCGTAACCTCCGTCTCCTGGGCTCAAGTGATTCTCCTGCCTCAGCTTTGGGAGTAGCTGGGACTACAGGCTCGGGCCACCATGCCCAGCTAATTTTTGTATTTTTAGTAGAGACGAGGTTTCACCATGTTGGCCAAGATAGTCTCGATCTCTTGACCTCGTGATCCACCTGCCTTGGCCTCCCAAAGTGCTGGGGTTTCAGGCGTGAACCACCGCACCTGACCAATGATTAAGTTTTAAAAGATGATAAATGATTCTTGATGATCCAACTCTAGTTTGAGAAAATAATATGTAATAAAGAAGCAAATGAGGAAGCAGAATATCTAAACCAGGGGTGCACATTAGAATAAACTGTGGAAGCTTTCAAAATTCAAATGTTTTACTAGTCTCAAAGAAGTCTAAGATACAGGATAGATGTGTATTTTGAGAAAGCTCCATAGGTGATTCTAATCATTATTCTTGTTGATAATTACTCCAAAGAGTAACTTTCTGACAATGTTAATTTTAAGTGCCAAATCTATCACACATTAGTTTATAACTTTGAAGATACTATAGAAACGTTTAGTCTTCTCAACTCAGCTGGTTTATATCTTAAATGCCAGTTGAATGAACCTGAACTGATACCTGACCAGGAATGAATGACACCTACCTGAAAGGGTTTATGAAGACTGGCAGGCATCACTAAATCTCTCATCCTTCTTTAATCTGGGTTTTCTGGTCTGTAAAATTGAGCTAATAATTACTTAGTACAAAGAGTGGCCGAAAATATCTAAATAAAGCAAACCATATGGAAGCAGTTAAAGAATTGCAAAATATTGTTTAAATATAAGTTATTTTCCTCTAAAGAGCTATCAGGTCAAGGAAAAGCTGGGAGCAAGAGATAGTGAATTATTTAGTACAAGGAATGAATGCAAACTTTCAGGGACTTGGTGCTAGTTTCTATGAGAAACTGAAAATGGCGTCCAGTGCACCTTCTGAGGCACCATCTTCTTGTCAATGTAGCCATTTGTCAGGTAATATAAATGGCAGCAGGAGATATGGGCGTGTTATTTTCTTTTCTTTTCTCTTTTCTTTTCTTTTCTTTTCTTTTCTTTTCTTTTCTTTTCTTTTCTTTTCTTTTCTTTCCTTTCCTTTCCTTTTCTATTCTGAGACAAGATGTCACTCTGTCATCCAGGCTAGAGCACAGTGGCATGATCTGTCTTCACTGCAACCTTCACCTCCCAGGTTCAAGAGATCCTCCCACCTCAGCCTCCTGAGTAGCTAAGACTACATACAGGTAGGTGCATGCTACCATGCCCAGCCAATTTCTTTTTCTTTTTCTTTTTTTTATTTTTTGTAAAGATAGGGTTTCACCATGTTGCCCAGGCTGGTCTCGAACTCCTGGGCTCAAGTGATCTGCCTGTCTTGGCCTCCCAAAGTGCTGAGATTACAGGTGTGAGCCACTGAGCCAGGCCGTGATATTCCTTTAGCCCTAACACCAAGTCAACCATTCTATTGGTCTCCCCAGTGCAACTAACTTATAGTGTCTGCCCGCTTGAACTTCACCTAGTTTACTTGGTTATTATTTAGCGAACAAAGTGTCTTGGACAGCAAATTGGAATGGAAAAGACTTGTTGAGCAAAGTTGGGTGCAAGTCAAGATTGTTAGAAAAAATAACCAGCTTCGTACTGACCCGAGAGCCTCTTCATTCTGACTAATAAACTGGCATCTGTTTTCAAGGATGATTGTTTGCATAAAAAAGAATTTCTGCTTGAAGAAAATGAAAGCGTACTTGGGTATGACATGTACCTCACCTTCAAATATCTAACTTACACAATAGACACCCGTAATAATACATCTTCCTCAATCAACCTAAATATATGTAACTGGAGTTTCCAGCACTGTCCTAGGTGTTATTCATGTGCCAATAGCTGTATTCAAAGAAGAAACAGTCCTTAAATAATTGAACTTAGAACCAAAAAGTTAAAAAAAACAGGATTCGTAAATGTGGTAATTATTTTTCTAGCACTATGAATATTAGCCAACATTTTGTTTACACTTATGTTTGATTAATGTTAGTTCCTTCCTTAGCTAAAATGTTTCTAGTTTTATTGTGTTTAAAAATAACTTTTGATGTGAATGCATAAACTATGTATAACATAGGCAAAGAAAAAACAAGCAAAAGACTAATAATTTTGTTGTATGTTATATGAACTGGACAGATTAAGGTTCTCTATAATTTTTTCTGTCAGGTAGTTGTAATTCTACCTCGTTTTTGAGGTTTGTTCAGGTGTTTTCAAGAAGCTTCCTTCAGTCCTGTCTGAGCTAAGTACCTCTGAGAACACCGTGAATATACATTTAGGGTTATGGTCAACATATGCTACATGAGAAACGATATATTTCTGTAAATTTCCCCCATTGAATTTAGTGTCTGTCCAAAGTAAGGACAGTCTCATTTCACTGCCATCATCTTCCACAGAACTTGGCACCAGCTGGTTTATACCTTAAATGTCAGTTGAATGAACCTGAACTGATACTACCTCTTGCTGTAATCCATTCTTCTGCTTCAGATAAACTGAGAGTGAGATGAACATATTCTACTAAACAAAGATGGGATGAGAATTCTTAACTTCATACTTTGCTGTTTTTCCCTTACCGACCCTCCAGCCAAGAATGCTGTGTTAAACTGTTCAGAAACCCAGCAAAGCTGACTGGAAAGAGAACATTATGTCCAAACCTCAGGAAGCATGAAGAGGAAATAAAAGAATTTCTCTAGAAGTATAAAGTTGAAAGTGTTAAGATGCCTTGGAAGCCAGGAACAACTGAAATATTTTCAAAGCACAAAGTTTCTGATTTCCTCAAAAGGAAAATATTTGAGTAAGACTTAACTATATTCTAGCTTCTAATATATTAGCTTACTTTATTTTCACCCTGTATTTGGCTGACTTAGTTGCAGACATTCTAGTAATAATGAGATATTGAGAATATTATCATGGCTATTAATTATACTTCGTATTTTCTCTCAAGATGTGACGTTTAAAAGTTTTTATACAGTGCTTAGTCATATTTAGGCACACGTTTTCCCCCAAAGAAATACTCACATAAAAAATTTTCAGAAAAACTTGCACTTTTTTCCAAAATTATTTTGTGTTCTTTATTTAGTGTTAAATATAGGCTAACCACAGTATCCAGTATCTTGAGATTGAATATTTAAAAAATAGACTAGCATTATGGATGTGCTCAAGCGGAAAGCTACGTATGCAATTTCAAAACTTTCATTTGGCTGTCATTGGAAAGGGTAATATTTTAGTTTTCAAGTAGACATGCTTTGGAGTCACCCAGATGTGGGATTAAATTCAACTTCTGCAGATTAATAACTGAGACTTTAGGGATTCTATGTAATCTCTTTGAGATGTACCTTTCTCACCTGTAAAATAATAACACTGTATACATATGACTTGTTTTGTTGTTTTAAATTCTCAGTTGGTAGCTATTCATATATCCTCTATGAAATTGTTTTTGTTTTTGTTTTACTATTCACTTGATGTCAAGGGATTTATTTGTCCATCGGATTTCTTTGTCTGCTTTCGAATTGGATATTTTCTAATTTCCAACCTATTATAGGAAAGACAGATCACTGTCTTCATTTTACTAACTGTCTTACTAACTGCCATGTTTTCTGTTTCCTTCCACCTCACCACAAACTCCTGGCCTCTGTGATTCCATGCATAGTATAATCATTGAATGTGAATTGCACCTTGCGTATAGAGTCTGTTTGGGTAATTTGCTTTCCTCTCCTCTACTTTATTCATGTCCATATACATTTATGAACATCATGTTCTCTTTCCAATTGCAAAATGTCCTTTATATGGCCTTTAAATGCATTGTCCATTTTGAAAATTAGGTGCACTTTCCTAGGCAGTTCCTCCATACCCTCCACTCCTTCCAGCCTGACTCAGTCTTACATATGTTCAGCCAGACTTGGTTCTCTTTGGCCACAATTTCACCTTCTCCATTTTCCCCAGTCTGTCCTTGTATATGTCACAGAGTTCTTCTTACTTTGCTATACCATGCCTCTATATGTTGATTATTTATTTATTTTTGAGACAGAGTCTCACTCTGTGACCCAGGCTGGAATGCAGTGGTGCAGTCTAGGCTCACTGCAACCTCCACCTCCTGTGTTCAAGTGAGTGTTGTGCCTTAGCCACCCGAGTAGCTGGAATGACAGGCGTGTATCACCATGCCTGGCTAATTTTTGTATTTTTAGTAGAGACGGGCTTTCACCATGTTGTCCAGGCTGGTCTCAAACTCCAGACCTCAAGTGATACACCTGCCTCGGCCTTCCAAAGTGCAGGCATTATAGCTGTGAGCCACCGCATCCTGGCCTTTGTCTTTATTTTTTAGGACACTTTCTCTTATACGATTTGTTGTAGGTAGAACATTTTATCTGCATAGAGTCCCTAACCAGGTCTCCCCTTTCTGTTAACCCAATAGTCTTACAAATTATAAAATTTTGGAGCTGATATCTATCTCAGATGTCATTTAGTTTAATTTCCTCATTTTGCAAATGAGGATGCTGAAGCCTAGAGATGTGCATAACAAACATTGTCTATCCTTTCTTTCTAATTACAATCACTCCTTGAAGGCAAAGACTACATTTTATGCACATCCCCATGTGTCTGCAAAATCTCAATATGCTTTGGTGTTGAGAAAATAATAACTTCTATGAAAGGTCTTGATATCATTGTAGAGTCAAAATATCAAAACACTGCACCTGTAATGCTTAAAACCAACAGCAGAGAGGACGTAGAACTTTTGCCTCTACCTTATTTCTGTTTGTCCCCTGCCATCTGTTAGGTCCTTGGATAAACTCAATACCCATAAAGGATAGTGTGTGTTGTATATGGCAAAGAGACCCTGGGCTCTGAGACTGGACAGATCTGGATTGAATTCTACCACTTTGCCAGCGTGTGGCCTTGGTTAACTAACTTAATCTCTCTGGGCTTTAACAAGGCAAACTTGAAGTGAGAATGAGATACAAATTAGAAAGGCATCTACCACATATGTGCTGCATAACAGTCAGCTATTATTATTAAAGTCTATTTGATATAACTAGGGGAAATGCATGCATAGGATAGATACAACAATCTCCAAACTTGTCTTCCTAAGGGAAATAAGCAGTACAACAAAATGAATGGAACTAGAGAAACTTACTTATTTCATTAATCTTTTGAAGAGCCATAAAATATTAGGGCTCAAGATAAAAATAAAATAAAGGAGGTGGGGTTGGGGCACAAAGGTGATGCTATGCCAAAACAACAGAAAAATTCAGTTATAGAAAGCACTTTTCTTCTTTTTTATTTTGCTATTTGGACAAAGCAAAAATATTTTGCATGATTGCCTTTACTCATTTTTTTCACTAGTAGTTTTGTTTATGTGGAGCATAGACAAAAATAAATCAACTATATGATGTCATTCAATTGCTCACTGATGTAGAGGTATAGAAGAGAAATCCATGGAATTTGCAGTCACATGGACCTAGGTTCCAATCATCACTTCTTATTTGGAATACCGTGAGATAGTGTAGAAATAAAAGCATAAAAGCATCTGGCAAAAGAACTTAAGTCAGATACATATTTTACTGCAATTTTCAAAAGATATTTAAATCAACAAATGCTTCTCTTCTGTTTCCTTTAGGAGTGTAAGATGCAAATGCAAAATCTAACACGGATACAAATCTGTAGATCTGTGACATTGTCTCCAGGGGGTATTTAATGCATGCCCAGTAAATGCATATGAGGCATTAATACAGCAGCTTTCACTGGAAGCATTGAAGCATTGCACAGAATTTCTTATTAATTTTCTTTTGATCAAGTTTAGGGAAGTTTAGAAAATAAGAGAGGAAATCTGGTACACTAGAAGTGGCACAAAACTTAGAGTCAAACACATGCAATTCAATTCCTGCTTTGCTTTTTATGAACTCAGTGAGTTTGGAATGCTGTTTAATCTGTCCAAAACTGTTTCCTTATCTTTGAAATAAAGATAGAGAAGTGACTTTACAGATGTTTCATGAGGATCAAATGAGATGACATACGTGAAATTTTCGGCACATAGTAGCTGCTCAAATTTTAGTAGTTTTCTGGCCTTCTGTATCTTTTTCTCCCCTGTAGAAATAATTGTGAAAATAAAATTCATTTTTATGATAATTAAAATACCTCTTACATAAGTTTCCCTCCATGGAACTTATATTTTAAAATTAAATTATAAGAGGCAACCCAAAGAACAAGAGAAAATATGTGCAAAGCACATGTCTAATGAAAGACTAGTATCCAAAATATACAAAGAACCCTTAGAACGCAAAAATATCAAGAAAAATAACCTTATTAAAAAATGGGCAAAGGACTTTAATGGATGTTTCTCCAAAGAAGATATATAAATGTTCATTAAGCATGTGAAACTACGCTCGATGACATTAGTCACTAGGGAGATGAAAATTAACATCATGCTGAGGTGATAACCACTTCACACCCACAGGGATGAGCATAATCAAAATGACAGACAATAGTGGAGAAATTGGAACCCTCATGCACTGCTGGTAGGAATGTAAAATGTGCAGCTGCTTTGTAAAACAGTTTGGCAGTTCTTCAAAAATCTAAACATAGAGTTAGCAGACAACCTGGCAATTTCACTTCTAGGTATATATCCAAGAGAAAGGAAAACATATGTCCACAAAAAAAAAGTATGTAAGAAGGTTCATAGCACCCTTATTCATAATAGCTGAAAAAGTGGCAACAATCCAAATGTCCATCAACGTACGAATGGTTAAACAAAATATGGTGTATCCATACATAGAAATATTATTTGTAATAAAAAGGAATGAAATATTGATATGTGTTACCACATGGATGAACCTTGTGAATATTATGTTAAGCAAAGTGAGGTAAGTTACAAAAGATCACATATTATATTATTTCATTTATAAGGAAATGTTTAGAATAGGCAAATGCATAGAGAGGGAAATAGGACTACTAGTTGCCAGGGGGTAGAGGGGCAAAGGAACCAGAAGCCATTGCTTGTGGATATATTATTGTTTGTTGGTTTTTTAAATAGATTTTTTTTTTTTTTTTTTACTTATTTTACTGTTTTTGATTTTTTTGTTTTTTATAGACAGGATCTCTGGCTGTATTGCCCTGGCTGTTCTGAACTCCTGGCTTCAAGCAATCCTTCTGTCCCAGCCTCCCAAAGTGCTGGGATTACAGGCATGAGCCACCACACCTGGCCTAGACTATTTTTTAGTGCAGATTTAAGTTCACAGCAAAATGGAGTACAAAGTATAGAAATTTCCCATTTACCCCTTGCCGCCCCATATGCACAGTTTTCCCACTATCAAAATCCCACAACAGAGTGAAACATTTGTTACAATTGATGAAACTACATTAACATATCATTATCACCCAAAGTCCATAGTGTACATCACAGTTCACTCTTGGTGGTGCACGTTCTATGAGTCTTGACAAATGTATAGTGACATGTATTCACCATCGTAGTATCTTACAGAGTAGTTTCATTGCCCTAAAAATACTCTGCACTCTGCCTATTTGTCCCTCATTCCCTTTACCACTGGAAAACACTGATTTTTTTCCAGTCTCCATTATTTCGCTTTCTTCACAGTGTCATATAGTTGGAATCATACAGTATAAAGCTTTTTCAGATTGGCTTCTTTCAATTAGGAAAATGCATTTAAGGTTTCTTCACATCTTTTCAGAGTTTGATAGCTCATTTCTTTTTAGCACTAAATAATATTCTATTGTCTAGCTATATCACCGTTTATTCATTCACCTTTTGAAGGATATCGTGGTTACTTCCAAGTTTTGGCAAGGAGGAGTAAAGCTGCTATAAACATCCATGTGCAAGCTTTGTGTAGACATAAGTTTTTAACTCTTTTGGGTAAATACCAAGGAGTGTGATTGTTGGATCATATGGTAAGAATATGTTCAGTATTATAAGAACTTCCAAACTATCTTCCAGTGTGACTGTACCCTTGTGAATTCCCACTAGAAATGAATGAGAGTTCCTGTTGCTCCCCATCCTTGCCAGCATTTGGTGGTGTTAGTCTTTTGGCCATTCTAATGGTATGTGGTAGTATCTCTTTGTTATTTTAATTTTCAATTCTCTAATGACATATGATATTGAGCACCTTTTCATATGCTTATTTAACTTCTGTGTAACTTTTTTTGGTGAAATATCTGTTCAAGTATTATACATTTTTACATTGAGCTATTACTTTTCTTGTTGAGTTTTCTTTTTTTTTTTTTTTTTTTTTTTTTTTTTGGGGTGGAGTCTCTCTCTGTCGCCCGGACTGGAGTGCGGTGGCCAGATCTCAGCTCACTGCAAGCTCCGCCTCCCGGGTTTACGCCATTCTCCTGCCTCAGCCTCCCGAGTAGCTGGGACTACAGGCGCCCGCCACCTCGCCCGGCTAGTTTTTGTATTTTTAGTAGAGACGGGGTTTCACTGTGTTAGCCAGGATGGTCTCGATCTCCTGACCTCGTGATCCGCCCGTCTCGGCCTCCCAAAGTGCTGGGATTACAGGCTTGAGCCACCGCGCCCGGCCTCTTGTTGAGTTTTCAAAGTTCTTTGTATGTTTTTTATTACAGCCTCTTATCAGATATGTTTTTTTTTTAAATTTTATTTTAAGTCCTGGGATCCATGTGCAGGATGTGCAGGTTTGTTACATAGGTAAACATGTGCCAAGGTGGTTTGCTGCACCTATCAACCCATCACCTAGGTATTAAGCCCAACATGCATTAGCTATTTATCCTGATTCTCTCCCTCCCCTGACTCCCTGCCAACAGGCTCCAGTGTGTGCTGTTCCCCTCCCTGTGTCCATGGATTCTCATTGTTCAGCTCCCACTTATGAGTGAGAAGATACAGCATTTGGAGTTTTGTTCCTGATTAGTTTGCTGAGGATAATGGCTTCCAGCTCCATCCATGTCCCTGCAAAAGACATGATCTCATTCCTTTTTATGGCTGCATAGTATTCCATGGCATACATGCACCACATATTCTTAATTCAGGCTATCATTGATGGGCATTTGCATTGATTCCACATCTATGCTATTGTGAAGAGTGTTGTAAAGATACATACATGTGCATGTATCTTTATAATAGAATGATTTATATTCCTTGGCTATATACTCAGTAATGGGATTGCTGGGTCAAATGGTATTTCAAAGTGGGCAAAGAACATGAACAGGTACTTCTCAAAAGAAGACATTTATGCAGCCAACAAACATGAAAAAATGCTCAACATCACTGATCATTAGAGAAATGCAAATCAAAACCACAATGAGATACCATCTCATGCCAGTCAGAATGGCGATTATTAAGAAGTCAAGAATCAAGAGAAACTGATGAGACTGTAGAGAAATAGGAACACTTTTACACTGTTGGTGGGAATGTAAATTAGTTCAATGATTATAGAAGACAGTATGGCGATTCCTCAAGGATCTAGAACCAGATAGGTCTTTTGAAAATATTTTCTCCTAGGTCTGTGGCTTCTCTTCTCATTCTCTCTTCGCTTTTGCTACTTTTATTTTAGGTTCAGGGAGTACATGTGCAGGTTTGTTACATGGGCAAATTGCATGTTGCTGAGGCTTGGTGTATGAATGATCCCATCACCCAGCTAGCGAATGTAGTATAAGCAGCCTTCCAACCCATGCCTCCTTCCCATCTTCCCCCATGAAGCAGTCCCCAGTGTCTGTTGTTCCTATCTTTTTGTCTATGTGTATTCAATATTTAGCTTCCACTTCTAAGTGAGAACATGTGGTATTTGGTATTCTGTTCCTCTATTAGTCGGCTTTGCTGAGAGTTTTTATTATAAATGGATGCTAGATTTTTTCAAATGTTTTCTCTGCATCCATTAACATGATCATGTGATTTTTTAGCCTGTTGATGTGATAAATTACATTAATTGATATTCAGTTGATATTCAATTATAGCCAGTTAATTGATGGTGCTGTTGAGTTCAACTATGCCCTTACTGATTTTCTGACTGCTGTATCTGTCCATTTCTAATTGAGGGATGTTGAAATCTTCAACTATAATAGTGGTTTCATTTATTTCTCCTTGTAGTTAAATCAGTTTTTACCTCACATATTATGCTACTCTTTTGTTAGTCATATAAATGTTAATGTTTTTTATGTCTTCTTGGAGAACTGACATTTATCATTATATAATGGCCCATTTTATGTCCGATAACTTTCCTTCCTTTGAATGCTGTTCTGTCTGAAATTAACACAGCTACTCCTGCTTCACTTTAATATTAGCATTGTATATCATTCTCTATCCATGTACTTTTCATCTATGTATCTTATATTTTAAATGGGTTTCTTATAGACAACAAATAGTCGGATCTTGTTTTTTGCCCACTCTAACAATCTCCATACTTTAACTGGTGCATTTAGATCATTGATGTTCAGAGTGATTCTTGACATTGTTGGATTAATGTTTGTCATAGTTGCTATTATTTTCAGCTTGTTGCCCTTATATTTTGTCCCAATTTTTTCCACTTTTTTTTTTTTTGGCTTTTGTGGTTTTAATTATTTATTTTATATAATACCATTTTATCCTCTCTTAGTATGTCAGTTATGATATTTTAATTGTTTTAGTGGGTTTTTAAAACTATTTTTAGTACTGTAGTCTTTTTTTACTATTATAATATTTTTTCTAGAATTTGTAATACACATTTACAACTAATCTAAGCCCACTTTCAGAAACACTATACCACTTGTATTAGTCCATTCTTGCACTGCTATAAAGAAGTACCCAAGGCTAGGTAATTTATAAAGAAAAGAGTTTTAATTGGGTCACAATTTTGCACACTGTACAGGAAGCATAATGACTTCTACTTCTGGGGAAGCCTCAGGAAGCTTTATACATGGCAGGAGGCAAAAAGGGAGTGATGCACTTCTTACACAGCAAGAGCAGGACTTGTGGGGGAAAAGTGTTCCACATTTTTAAACAATCAAATCTTCAAATAACTCACTATCACAAGAAGAGCACTAAGGATGGTGCTAAACCATTAATGAGAACTACACCCACATAATCCAATCACTTCCTCCCAGTCCCCATCTCCAACACTGGGGAGTACAATTCAACATGAGATTTGAGTGGAGACACAGATTAAAACCAGGTGATTCCACCCCAGCACCTCCCAAATCTCATGTCCTTCTCACATTGCAAAATACAGTCATGCCTTCCCAACAGTCCCTCAAAGTCTTAACTTATTCTAGCATTAACTCAAAAGTTCAAAGTCCAAAGTCTCATCTAAGACAAGGTTAGTTCCTTCCACCTATGAGCCTGTAAAATCAAAAACAAGTTAGCTACATTCAACATACAATGGGGGTATAGGCATTGGGTATACATTGCCATTCCAAAAGGGAGAAATCAGCTGAAAGAAAGGGACTATAGGACCCAAGCAAGTCCAAAACCCAGCAGAACACTTATTAAATCTTAAAGCTCCAAAATAATCCCTTTTGACTCTATGTCTCACATCTAGGGCATACTGATGCAAACAGGGGGCTCCCAAGGCCTTGAGCAGCTCTGCCCCTGTGGCTTTACAGGATCCAGTCCCAGTGGCTGCTCTCAAAGACTGAAGTTGAGTGTCTGCAACTTTTCCAGGCACAGGGTGCAAGCTGCTAGGGGACCTACTATTCTAGGATCTGAAGAATAGTGGCCTCTTTCTCACAGCTCCACTAGGGAGTGCCCCAGTGGGGACTCTGTGTAGGGGCTCCAACCCCCACTCTGCACTGAACTAGTAGAGGTTCTCCATGAGGACTCTGTCCCTGCAGCAGGCTTCTGCTTGGACATCCAGGTATTTCCATCCATCCTCTGAAATCTAGGCAGAGGCTTCCAAGCCTCAACTCTTCTTACATTCTGTGCACTTGCAGGCTTAATGCCACATGGAAGCAGCCAAGGCTTATGGCTTACATCTTCTGAAGAAGTGATCTGAGACGTACGTGGACCCCTTTGAGCCACAGCTGGAGCTGAAGCAGCTGGAATGCAGAAAGCAGTGTCTAGAGGTGGCGCAGGGCAGTGGGGTCCTGGTTCTGGCCCACAAAACCATTGTCTTCCTAAGCCTCTGGGTCTGTGATGGGAAGGGCTATTCTGAAAATCTCTGAAATGTCTTAGAGGCCTTTTCCCTGTTGTCTTGCATATTAGCACTTGCCTTCTTTTTTATTATGCAAATTTATGCAGCTTGCTTGAATTCCTCTTCTGTAAATGGGCTTTCCTTTTCTACCACATGACTAAGCTGCAAATTTTCCAAACTTTTAGGCTGTGCTTCCCCTTTAAATATAAGTTCCAGTTTCAGGTCATTTCTTTGCTCATGCATATGAGCTTTGCTGTTCAAAGCAGCCAGGTCACATCTTAAATACTTTGCTACTGAGAAATTTCTTGTACCAGATACCCTAAATCATTATTCTTAAGTTTAAAGTTCACAGATCCCTAGAACCAAAGCACAAGTTCTTTGCTAAAGCATAACCAAAGTGACCTTTGTTCCACTTCCCAATAAGTTCCTCATTTCCATCTGAGACCTCGTCAGCCTGGACTTCATTGTCTATATCACTATCAGCATTTTGATCACAATTTAACAAGTCTCTAGGAAGTTTCAAATTTCCCTTCATCTTCCTTTCTTCTTCTGAGCCCTCCACAGTCTTACAACCTCTGCCTGTTACCCAATTCCAAAGCTGCTTTCACATTTTCGGGTATCTTTATAGCAATGCTCCACTTCTCAGTACCAATTTTCTATATTAGTTCGTTGTTGCACTGCCATAAAGAAATATCTGAGACTACATAACTTACAAAGAAAATAAGTTTAATTGGCTCACAGTTTTGCACACTGTACAGGAAGCATATTGGCTTCTGCCTTTCAGGAGGCCTGGGGAAGCTATTACTCATAGAAGAAGGCAAAGGGGGAGTGAGGTACTTCTTACATGGCAGGAGCAGAACTCTGGGGGGTGGGGGGAAGTGCTACAGACTTTTAAACAACCAGATCTTGCAATAACTCACTCACTCACTATCACAAGAAGAGCACCAAGAGGATGGTGCTAAACCATGAATGAGAACTACACCCACATAATCCAATCACCTCCCACCAAGCCCCACCTCCAACACTGGGGATTATAATTCGACATGAGATTTGGATGAGAACAGAGATTTAACCATATCACCACTTCACAGGTAATGTATCTTGTAATAACAAAATAATTTGAATTATTTCCTCCCATCCCTCGTATCATGGCTGTCGTTCATTTTGCTTGTATATAAGCATACATAAGCATATATATTATATATATACAGAAATATATATATAATCAAATAAATTTTTGCTATTACTATTTTGAGCAAACTGTTATCTGTTAGATCAATTGGGAATACAAAAAAATAAAGTTTTATTTTACCCTAACTTATTCTTTCTTTGATGTTCTTCCTGTCTTTATGTAGATTTGAGTTTCTGACCTGTAATATTTTCCTTCTCTCTAAAGAACTCCTTTTAACATTTTTTGTTTAAGGCCTATGTTGATTTCTGATGATTTCTCTGTTTACCTGAGAAAGTATTTATTTCTCATTCACTTTTAAAGGATAAATTTAAAGGGTACAGAATTCTAGCTTGGTAGGTAATTTTTTCTTCTCAAGATTTTAAATATTTTGCTCCATGCTATTCCTGCTTACATGGTTTCTGAGAAGTCAGATATAATTCTTATCTTTGCTCCTCTATAGGTAACATGTTTTTCCTCTGGTTTCTTTCAGAATGTTTTGTTTATCTTTGATTTTCTAAAATGTGAAATGATATGTCTATATATAGCTTTTTAAATATTTATCTTGTGTTCTCTGAGTTCCTGGGTCTATGGTTTGGTGTCTGTTATTCATTTGAGAAATTCCTTATTGTTATTGCTTCAAATATTTCTTCTGTTCTTTACTCTCTTTTCCTTCTCATATTCCCATTTTGCTTATGTTATACTTTTTACAGGTGAACCACAGTTCTTAGATATTTGTTCTTTTCACAATTTTCTTTCTCTTTGCTTTCCTGTTAGGTAATTCCATGCCATATGTCCGAGCTCAGATACTCTTTCTCAGCCATGTCCATTCCACCAATGAGCGTGAAAACCATTCTTCATGTCTGTTTGTGTTTTTGCTCTCTAGCATTTCTTTTTTATTCTTAGAATTTTCATCTGTCTGCTTGCATTGTCCATCTGTTCTTGCATGATATCCACTTTATCCATCTGAGCCCTTAGCAATATGAATTATAGTTGTTTCAAAGTATTGGTCTGATAGTATAAATATCCCTACCATATCTTAGTCTGGTTCTGATGCTTGCTGTCTCCTCAAACTGTGCTTTTCTGTCTTTTAGTATGCCTTGTAATTTTTCCTTGATGGTTGGATATGAGGTGCTGGGGAATAGACTTGCTACAGAAAGGCTTTTAGTAATGTAGTGGGAAGGTATTGAGGATGGGAAAGCATTCTATAGAACTAAGATTTGTCCTCAGTCTTTTAGTAAGCCTTTGAACTGGGAATTTCAGAAGTGCTTCTCAGTTTTCTCTCTCACAAAGTGAAACAGGATGACTACAATCGGATATTTCTCTCCTGCCAGGTCACTTAAGTGCTAATAAAACTGTAACAGCTTACACTATAGTAAAATAGTGTCTCTTGAGGGCAGACCTGTTAGGAAGAGCAGAATGCTTTGGTCTATTTCAGAGAATTGGTTTCTTTTCTCCTCTCCCTGCCAGAAGCACATGGAATTTTTCTCCAATATCCATTGTGATAATGTAGTTGAACTCCTAGGGGTAAAACTCACAAAAGTGGGGGGTCTCCCTATGACTGGTTTCCCTGGGAGTTTTTTATTTTATTATTTTTATTTTTATTTTATTTTTTCTTTTTTGAGACGGAGTCTCGCTCTGTCACCCAGGCTGGAGTGCGTTGGCAGGATCTCAGCTCACTGCAAGCTCCGCCTCCCAGGTTTACGTCATTCTCGTGCCTCAGCCTCCCGAGTAGCTGGGACTACAGACGCCTGCCACCTCGCCCGGCTAGTTTTTTGTATTTTTTTAGTAGAGACGGGGTTTCACCGTGTTAGCCAGGATGGTCTCGATCTCCTGACCTTGTGATCCGCCCGTCTCAGCCTCCCAAAGTGCTGGGATTACAGGCTTGAGCCACCGCGCCCGGCCTCCCTGGGAGTTTTTAATGCTCACACTTGTCCTATTGTAGGAACCACTCAGGTCCCTTACTCAGGCACTGGTTGGTTCCAATGGAGGTTTCTTCTTAGGGATTTCTGCCACAGTGAATTGTGATTTTTTTTTTTTTTTTTTTTTTTTTTAATATTGGTCTGTCTCTCCAATTTTGGGGGCAGCAGATTTTCCTTCTGACCTCACTTTTCTGAAAGATCTAAGAAGAGTTGTTGATTTTTCAGTTTGTTCAGGTTTTTGCTTGTTAGGATAAAGTGACAACTTCCAAGCCCCTTGCATATGAGACCAGAAACCAAAACTTGGAATTTTTTTTTTTTTGGAGTAGTGAAAATTCTCTGGAGCTAGATAGGGATGATGATTTAACAACTCTGTTAACATTCTAAAAACTACTGAATTGTATACTTTTAAAAAGTGAATGTATGTCACTTTTTAGTATGCCAATTGAATCTCAATAATAAAATCACAGAACAGATTAGCCAGAAATACAAATAACATTCACAATTTTCATTCCCGATGACAAAATAAAAAGATGCTTGAGAAATGCTATTTATGACAAAAGTAGTCCTATAATAAAATGTATTTAAATGCTATGTCAAAAAGCACAGACCACAATATAATGCTGTTAGGTGACAGGGCCATAGTGTCATTTCATCAATTACTTTGCTTCAGCATGTTTTTTGACTTGAATAAAATAGTGTTCACCATTAGTCAACAATTTCAACTGATAGCCCTTTATGCTATCTCCCAGATAATATTCAATATTTAGAAGTCAGATAGGCAGCAATGTTTATTCTAAAACTGAATTCATAGATGTTTTTCTAGTCTGTGGGCTAGAATATGGGCCCATGTAAAGTAATACTCTAGACTCCAAAGGAGAGAAAGTTGATCAAAACTAGTCAGGTTTCAAAGCCCCAGCCATTTACTGGGAAAATGCTCCCAGAAGATGACGCTGGCATTGACTTGGAAACCAGAAAAATAAAGATTGTGTAAACCAAAATGACAGAGAAAATAAAGACCTGCAGCTTTGCAGTGATAATTTTTGGATGGAACAGATTTGTGTCTCAATTCTGCAACTATGTCTAAACCACCATGATTAGAAGTTTGTCTTAGATCTCAGAGGGCGACCTTAAAAGTATCTTTTATTTTTTGGAAATTATTAAGGCTCAGAACAGCCCTGGACTGCAGATGGGGTCATACGTGGATCCAGTAATGGAAAGATACGAGACGCAGAGGTTGAGGAATTCAGGCAGAGGCTGGTGTGTGGGGAAGAGTTTTAGTGTCTGCTGGTTAAAAACTTATTGTTATATTGAGACTCAGGAACCAAACTGCCTGGATTTGAATCCTAGTCCTATCATTTACTAGCTGAGTGACACGGGGCAAGTTATATAATCTCTCATGCCTGAGTTTCCTTATCTGTGAAATGAGAAAAACAAAAGTACTACTTCATAGGGTAGTTTGTGATAAGCACTACAGATGTAATAGCTTTGATAAGAGATCAAGAAATGAAGAGCAATGAAAATAAACTCACTGTAGAATTATATAGGCCATATATCTATATATACAAATATATATATTCTTAGCCACATAATGTGCGGCATGTGCACACACATTTACACAAAAATATATTAATAAACGAATCATTGAATAAACACAATTTGAGAAATCTTACTAATTTGCCCTGGTAAGTCATGTTCTCATTCTCACCAGATGCTCTCACCTGCTCAGACACTTAAGTCCAACATGTTATTTGATGGACCATGGCAATAAGTAGACACAGAAAATATGGAGACTATCAAAGAATTCAAGACTCACTGAGAAGCTACCTTAATTCCAGCACAATCCTGGATTGCTGAGGAAAGCAACCCTGGCTGTGATCACTTAGCAGTGCCCATAAACTCTGAATTGCAGTAAGGACACAAGTCCAGACATTCCTGAAGCCCCAGCTTAAACTGCCTCTTTCCACCACTATTATTGTGTAGATATTTAAATTGTCAAAGTCTCTATTTGACTGTCAACATTTGAAATTACAGTATGTATTTATATTTCCTTGAGAATTTGTGGGATAAGTTTCAGTATAATATGTACTTATATTTTCTTGGAATATGTAAAACGAAATAAGAGAATTAACAGTACAGAAATAAAATTAATGTGAATAACAAAATTCTATTTTTAAGCAGAATTGTTTAATTCAGAAAGGGAGATAATGGGTACATATAATCAAAATGACCATTTTCTCTCAACTCTTCTACTTCATTCCTTCTGTAGCTAAAACAGAAAGAAGGTAGATGGCAGTGTTATGCCCTAAGATTGTAACTTGTAAAGAGAGAAGAAAATTATTTTCTAAACTGTTGCAGGTGTAGTTCAGTCATTAGTATAGTAGCACTGGACAGACCTGGGTTTGATTCCTGCTCTACCTATTATTCAATGTGTTCCTCATACAGATATTTCAACTGGAGCTTCAGTCTCTTCTTATGTGAAGTGGCAATAACATTAATCCTCACAGGTACTTAAGTACCTGACACAGTACTTGGCACATACTAGTTTAAATATTCTAGCTATTATCAATTTACTTAAAATTCATATAAGCCATATTATAATTATACTCTTCTACTAAATTTTTTTTGCTCTTGGGTTTAAGAAAACCCAGTGGTTTGTTCCATAGTTCATGTTTAATATGGCCTTTTTTTTCCTTCTTGAACTGCAATGCATCTGTTGCTGACCCTTGACTTTACTAGTAGCTCATCAACATATTTAGACAAAAGATGAATATGATGTTTGGTTCATTATTTATGTGAACTCAAGGAGGCAGCAGCATACACAGCTGAATGAGAATTCTAGAAATGGCCTTTTCAGCAAATGTATGACAAAGAAGCACTTACTTATTAAGATTCTTCCCAAGTAACAACTTCTTTCCATATTACCTAGACAGAGAAAGAAATAAATTTCCATTTGTCCCCAAAAGCAGAAAAAACATCAAGTCGTTCAAAAATTCAGGCTTGGGTAAGGAAAAATTATGATATTTTCTAATAAGTATTAAAAGGTAATTTTATAATTTTATTTTTTTGAGATGGAGTCTCACTCTGTTGCCCAAGCTGGAGTGCAGTGGCACGATCTCGGCTCACCGCAACCTCTGCCTCCTGCGTTCAAGCGGTTCTCCTGCCTCAGCCTCCCAAGCAGCTGGGACTACAGGCATACGCCACTACACCTGGCCAAATTTTGCATTTTTAGTAGAGACATGTTTTCACCATATTGGACAGGGTGGTCTTGAACTCCTGACCTCGTGATCCACCCATCTCAGCCTCCCAAAGTGCTGGAATTACAGGTGTGAGCCACTGTGCTCAGCCGAATGTTTTTTTTTTTTTTTAATTTGGTTAACTAAAGGACATTCTTAGGCTATAATTTGATTTCATATTACCATTCAATGCAAAAAGTGTGATATTTGTTTGAGTTACAGGACTGATAATGCAAATTTCTAAAATCTAAAATACCCTTTTGCTCAGTTTAGAAATGGAAATAATACAATAAAAGAGAAAACATCTTCTTGGTAAAGATTAACTTAGGAGGAAGGATCCAAGAACACTGCAGGACGTGAGTTCAATATGATTATTAACAAGAAGGAAGGAAACTTGGTCATTAATCATTTGTTTTGGAAATATATTTTGAAAATGCTTCTAAGTATTTGCACTGTGCTATATGCACTAGGGACAGTCATGTTAAACAATTCTTGCCTTAAAGAAGCTTACGATCTAGCAAGAGAGGGAGACTGAGCCATTAATGGCTATACTACATCAATGGTTATAACCATCGATGGCTATACCACAGCCATCGATGGTTATATCACATCAGTGGTTATGATTCATTAGCAAGCAGATGCAGGATGCTTTGGGAACATCATGGGAGGGAAGTCATGGGATGAGAAAAAATGAAACTGAAAGAGACTCCTCAGAAAAAGCAAAAACAATATTGATTTTAATAAAATGTCCGCCTTTTAAAATCAAACACATTTAATACTTTATCTGTATAATACATTGAAGTATGTCTTGTTCTTTAAAATATAGTTTCTCCAAATGATTCTGAGGCTCAATCATAATTACAAGATACATGAAATTAGGCACATTAACATAACACAACTATTCAGTAATCTTTACAGTGCATTATTTATAAGACGCTACAAGTCACACAGTTTATACATGTTAAAATGGGCTATATGAAGTATTCTCAGTTTTTGTGTATTTTTTCCCTGCTAGGTGAAGTGAATATTCTTTTAACATTGTACTTGGTGTTACCTCCTTTGAAAGACGGACATTGAAAGTTAAAAATCAGTCACTATATAGGCACTGCTGTAAGGATAACACCTTTTGTGTTTCTATATATTGTAAGTGGAAATGCCTTTTGAGTACATATTTATCCCAGAAAGCTTGACAAACACTGAACAGTCTGTAAAAGAAAAAAGGAAAATCTCTTGACCATCAATTCAAATGAATGTAATTTAACTACTTGCAGCAATACTAATTTACTTTATTAAATTAATTACTCTGAAATGCTCTTGTTGTCAGGTACCAAAATAGTTTTGAAGTTAGGGAGCTGCTTTCTCTCTTCATTCCTGTGGGTGCCCCAATTCCCTGTAATATTTGCAGCCGAGAAGTATATATTTTTATTCATTTTTAAATTTTCAGTTTAAGTGACAATCAATTGGGAGCAAATTAAATCCTCCCTTAAGGTGAAAAAAAAAAAAAAAAACCACCAAAAAACAGAAACCTCAAACCACTTCTGAATGACTTCAGACCCTCCTTTGGCTCCTGAATGCTGCTTTTGCATACTGTTACTGCTGTAACACATTAAAATGATGCCCATCTTAAAATAAGGATGGCCCAATCTATTGACAGTCTAATCTAATCTAATCAAGACGACCCAATCTAATGACAGTATTGGATGGCAAGTACTTCTGAAGTCGGTTAATAGTAATACTTTAAAGAAATTTCATTCCAATAAGTACAATATAAAAGTCTTTATAATATATGCATAAATTCACAAAAAGCACTTCAAAGATGTCTAGTTGAAACTATTTCCAGAAGACCCCAAAGCCCACACCTTTTGTTCCAAATGTAATTATGACAACTACAACAAAAGCAGTAAAAAGCAAGACAAGAAAATCTTAGTCATTTTCAAATGATTTCAACCCCATTCCTTGGGAGAACAGGTAGTCAAAGTATGTTGCAGGTTGTGCTTGTTTTTAAACAGACGTCATCAGGGACCATAGGCTATAAGTAGTTTCAGATTTTTTCATTATCGTCATTGTTGATTTTTTTAAACGCGACTGGGCTTGCTTGCTTCAAAGAAGTCTTGGAAACATCCGTGTGCATGGTGGACATGGCTATTGTTTCATAATCATCATCCCGAGACCGGAAATCACAAAAGTTAAAGAAGAACTGCAGGTCTCTCTGGAAGTTTTTGTTCAGGAATCCATAAAATATGGGGTTGACACAAGTGGATATCATTGCTGTGAGGTGGCAGAGCAGGAATAACAGATTGTGGTTGCAGGTAGCAATGATCTGATGATTCCAATCAAACACAGTGTTAAAGATGGTAAGAGGTAGCCAGCAGACTGCAAATGCTACCACAATGGACAGTAGCATGATATTGATTCTTTTGGTTTCACTGGACCTGTACTTATTGTCTCTCATCTTGTCCATCATGTTGTTTCTCCTTTTTAAGCGTATATATATCTATGGAAGAAAAACAAATTTAAATAGAAACACTCATTTGATGAAGAATTCTGTGTAAAGAAGGTAAAAAATGAAAATGATAGAAAAAAATTTTCTTACCTTGAAGTAGCAAATAAATATAAAACAAAGTGGACCAAAATACTGCAGCACCAAGAGGAGAGTGGTATAAGACAACCTATGAGAGTCCGATGGAAATTGATCAAAGCACACGTATTTGTCTTTGTACGCATCAAGTGTTACATTTTGGAATGGCTCATCAGTCATTACTTGGTAGATCAGGAAAGGCAGAGAAGAAGCCACAGCAAGGACCCAAATCACAGCAATACCTACATAAGCATGTCTATTATTTGGTCTCCACCCTCGAGGGTTGATTATCAGCTGATGTCGTTCCACAGCAATGAGAACCAGAGAGAAAATGGACACAGTGATTGAAACACATTGCACAAAAGGATTCAACTTACACATTGCCTCACCAAAGACCCAGTGGTCCATTAATGTGTAGACAAATGTAAAGGGGAGACACATGATGGCGACAAGCAAGTCTGAGAAGGAAAGGTTCACAATCAGGATGTTGGTAACATTTCTCATCTCCTTTTGTTTCAGGATGATTATGATCAAGGCCAGGTTTCCAGAGACACCAAGAATGATCACAGCTCCATACGCAAGAGCTAAGGTAAATATCATGGCCAAGGGCAGATGACAATCATCATTTTCAAAAGCCAAAAGCTGGGCATTCTTCTCTGAGAAATTAGAGTGGACTGAATGGTTTTCAACCTGGGAAAACAATGTTGAATTCATTTTGATTGGTTTGGTTGTTATGGATTATTTTAGACAAATGGACAGTATGTTTCTTCAAAGCAGGTCAACTGTTCAGCTTATTCTTATTCCCCATATTGGAATCCATTTACCAAAATTATTCTGAATTCTTCATTCCCTTGAACTGAACAATCTGTAAAGAGAAAATGACCAATTGCATTACTAATTTTATTGAGGGCAGTCAAAATGAATTCTGACTCATAGAACTCTTTAAAGTGAAAACACTGAAATAAACAAAATGTAATCTTGTAAACATCTTTCTAAAGCAGCAGAAATAGTGAAAACACACTGAATAAAGAAAAAATAAAATTTTTAATTGGACTTGCTTACAGAACAAGTCTTAGTAAAACATAGTGGTCCATAAGTCAGTGAGGAATATATAAATCTTATGCCCCAAGTCTTACATAAACAGTAACAACAGCACATTCCTAAACATTATAAGAATATGAATGTATAAAAACCACTTAATGCACAGATTAAAACATAAGAAAAATAAACAAAGCAAAACAAAATAAATTACCTAATTCTTCCATATGCAATAGAAATGGAAGAATTAGTGTCAAGGTCAAGTTGTAGCAATAGCTCCACCACACATACACTGGACTGCTTTTTAGGGTAGATGCTATTCAGCACAAGCATATTCAACAAAAGATGATCAATACAGTGAAACATCAAAAAACTTTGCCATGAATGACTATTGAGAGACTACACAATGTTTAATCTGGAAAATACTTAGTAGGAATGGTACAGATGTCTTCTCGTATTTTAATGGGTACCATTTAGAACACAGAATTGAGCTTAGAATGTTACATCTAATTATATGTACAAATTAAAAGTAGGGCCAAGAGGTGTACATTATTTCTTTAGATCACATCATTATGAGGAACAAAAGTTTCATAAAATGGAATTACATGCCTGCAAATCTAGCAAGTGTTCCATATACAAAAGTTTATAACCACCATATGAAAGACCATTTCAGACAGTTCCTGTACTGTGTAGGAGATTCTAACCTTAAGAGTCTGTTATTTTATTAATATGTTAGAAGCTTTCAAGGATTTCTAAGGCATTATTTATGTAAGTATCTTTCCTACCCACTAGACTATATGTGTGTTCAATGCAAAGATCTGGATTTTAGTTGTAATTTTGATTTTTCACAGTATTTTGTGATATATTTTTCTCTTATTAACACAAATCACAGACTTGTAGAGTTTTTAAAAGTTTGAAATTATTTTAAAAACTCCTTTTCAAAAATAAGTCTGATGTTCCCTAGATAACTAAGTAAATATGTGAGACAGAGTTTCTTATGCTAATTAACAGGCCATTGTGCTTGTATTAAGAAACTGAATTTCATTCTTTTCTTTCTTAAATAAGACCAATAAAGAAAATCATGCAGAGTTACTTCCATTGAAAGAAAGATAATAAACTTAATGAACCAGAAATGCATTTGCCTTTTACTTAATGCCTCTAATGAACCTTTCCTTTAATTTTTTTGCTTTCTAGAACATGGTTTTTTCTTTTTTTAAATATTATGAAACCATGATTTGGCCTTATAAAACTTAAGAAGAATAAAGTAAGGGTTGCTATAATGAAGTCAGATGAAAATATTAAAGAATGGTAATGGAATGATTTCAGGTATGAATGTTATTAGAAACGTGGCTCTCTCTTCCTCTATGCATCAACCTGTAATGACTCCCTAATACTTATGTGATAACCACATTTTTTCTCTCAAGAATTCCAAAGGCAGAGAGAATGATCAGTGATTGTTAGAGTTTGAAAACAATCTCAAAGGAGCAGTAATAACTTGAAATTATTTGGAAATCTCTTATTTTAAAAATTCAGGAAAATTTAGCATTATATTTCCTATTTAAGTTACTAAAGAGATATTAAACATGACTTATCAATTAATTATAAGTTTCCCTTCATTATTTAAAGTAAAACTAGCAGAGCAGGGAAAAGCTTTTTATCCTTGTCACCAAGTACCAATAGGTGAATGAGGACCCTGGTTTGAGACACATGAGAGAGAGAATACTAACTACATTCCCCAGCCTGACACATTAAGACCTCTGCATTATACCTCTTTTCCACACTTTACTCTAATAATCCCATTGTGAACGTGAATACACAGTTCTAGGCAGGCGAGTCTGTTCACAGTCTACCAAATATAGCTCTGCATCTCCACCTCTGCCATTCTTATTGCTGGGTGTTCTCTCTCTCCCACCATCAATCCAAACTCTGCCCATCTTTCAAAGCACCATTTAGTTCCTAGAATCCTTAATTGGCTCCTCTCATTTTTAATATAACATCTTTGAGGTAGGCATTGTGCATACTTCATAGTACCTTGCAAGTATAAGATTTAAAATAAAACTGTGTTGACTGATATAACTGATGCATGGTTGGAATAGTAGGTTCTTGGGTAAATTAATCCTAACATCAATAGCTCAATTCCATCATAGTCCTTGAACATGCAAAATGTATGCTAATCACAACAGCCGTGCTCCTAGGTCATGTATATAGGGGAAAATGTTACCCTTTATGTAAAAAAATTATTTCTGAAAGAAAATTTATTCATTCAACAAATATTAATTAAACATTTATTTCATGTTAGGCATGGTTTTACTGGAGAGAATGTGACCTTTTCACTGAGTTTCTAGTCTTGTGGGCAGAGAAAGACAAGAAGAAAATTAGTAAAAAATATAGCATGCTAGATGATAATAAGTATTATGAAGTAAAACAAAGCAAGAAAGAGGGACTGGGGCCAGGTAAGGTGGCTCACGCCTGTAATCCCAGCATTTCAGGAGGCCGAGGCAGATCACCTAAAGTCAAGAGTTTGAGATCAGCCTGGCCAACATGGTGAAACGTCGTCTCTACTAAAAATACAAAAATTAGCCAGGCGGGGTGGAGCACACCTGTAGTAGCAGCTACTCGGGAGGCTGTGGCAGGAGAATTGCTTGAACCTGGGAGGCAGAGGTTGCACTGAGCCAAGATCAGGCCACCGCACTCCAGCCTGGGTGACAGAGCAAGACTCCATCTCAAAAAAAAAAAAAAAAAAAAGAGAGAAACTGGGATATGAGGGAGCTGCAATTTATTACTTGACTGTAAAAGATGGCCTCTGACTGTCTGAGAAGAAGGCATGTAAGTTAAGACCTGAGAGGAGTGGTGAGTAGGGAAGCCACACAAGTATCTCAGGGATTGCATCCCATATGGAAAGAACAAACATCCCTAAGGCCTGTGTTTAACTGGTGTGCTAAGTAGCAATGAGAAGTGGGATAAATAAGGGAGGGACCCTTAGGAAATTAACTGGGAAGGCTAAAGAGGGGGGTACAGACTGTAGGGCCTTTTTTTTTTTTTTTTTTTTTTTTTTTAATGATCTTTGCCTATAATCCTGGGAGAGCTGGGGAGCCTCTGGTGAGTATTTGGCAAAGGTGTAAAGTTATATGACTTTGGATTTAAAATTACTATTCTAACTGCTGTTTTCAACACATTTAAGGAAAGAGAAGAAAAGGGGAGATTCATTAGAAAGCTAGTGCAATAATTTGGCAAGAAATAATAGAGACAGAGACCAAGATGTATACCATGGAGAGAAAGAAACAGAAATATTCTACCCACTGACCGATTTGGGCAAAAATGAATATATATAAGAATTCACACAGACATTAAATTATTGCAAAGTACAGGCTACAAACATAGCTTTCTTACAGATGAGTTCAGGTAAATGTACTGAAGCTCTAGTCTGACACCTTTGAAATGGTATTTAATAGGCATGCCCAATGAGGAAGCATTTTTCTTACTAAGTAGAAGTTAATTTAGCTATAGAGAAAATGAAAACTTTGTTTTTTTTTAAGGTGTTTTCAAGTCTGTTTTACTAGTTGTACATTTGGTAGTTATTCCAGTGTGTAAACCAATTCTGCATTGGATAAAATGTGTATTTTCAGTGTACCTTAGTATAATTTCAAGAAAGAATAACTGTCAGAAAATAACAATACTAAGAGATAATTTACATACCTTATCTTTGCAAAAGAAAATAATTTGATATTTACTATTCTAATATAATAAGCTAGGCAGCTACAGAAACTGCAAAAATTAAAGACTGTTAAGTCCCAGTGTAGCTGCCATGTGCATATAGAGACAAAACAGAGACATTATATACATCACCAATTGGCAAATTAGCCCCCTGCAGAGGGAAATTTCCTCTTCTTTCTTTCCAATTAGAATGCTGGCCTTTCATTGCTTGCTCTTCGCAGTGCTGTTACTACTTGAAAATACAGCTCCCTGATCATAACCTGCTGCAGATAAATTTTTTCAAATACTCAGGATTAGCTGTTCACCTCACTTGTGTTGGAAAAGAAATGTCAGCCTTATTACATACAGCCTCCCAAAGTTACTGCTAGCTTATCTAAATGAGTTACATAATTCTCTGCTCCTTCCTTGCTGGGGAGGGCTTGTTCAACAGACTGCTGCCTTAAGACAATAAAGACTAATAAAGTAGTAGTCACCCAAGAGCACTCAGTTTTTAGTCCTGGGTGGGGAACCGGGTCGGGTTAGCTTTCCGCTGCCTCGCTTGCTTCGCCAGAGAGCCTGCCCAGGGTAGAGGACTAACAGCTACTGCTTTTCTGTTGCAGACCTGACAGACAAGCTCCACATATACCCTGTCTGTGTGTGCCATCCCGCCAGTCATGCCCTCTTATAGGATGGGGAGTGTGGGAAGCAATGCATGCTCTAATGTGTGTGTGTGTGTTAGTGTGTATACATGGAAACACTCTCTTCTGCTCTTCTCCTGTAGGTTTTTCCTGTGCTCCAGAAGTTATCAAACAACGAAATGGCAAATGGGACATGTTCAGTCAAAATTCCTGTTGGCACGCTTACCCACCCACCTTTTTCATATTGTGTAACTAGGTGAATGGCCCGAAATTTACTCCATTCCTGACTCCCTACTACTCTCTCTCTCTCTCTCTCTCTCTCTCTCTCTCTCTCTCTCTCTCTCTCTCTCTCTCTCTCATCAGAAAACCTTTCTACTAGTGATAAGAGACTGGCAAAAGAGAAAAGATACAAACAACCAAAAACAAGCAGATCCCAAACCCTACTCAATTCTGTCTTTGGCCCAATATCAGACCTTAAAACATTCGCATCTCTCCAGTCTACCTGGGAACCAAGGCACACCCTATCAAGTCACCTCCACCTCCTGTGCATTCCCAATCTCCTAACCCAGCCATGTTCCATCATTACTTTTCTAAAAGAAAGAGCTAAAGAGTTTCCTGATTAGAACTCCGATGATTAAAATCTTCGGGTGTCCACCCGGACGCAGCGCCACACTCGAAGCGCCCAGTACTGGGGAGCGCGGCTCCACTGCAGCCCAGACGCGCGGAATCCGCAAGTGAGGGTGGGCTTGCGCTCTGGAGTCCGCGCCGAGGGCTACTCCCACCTCCGCCCGCTCCCAGCCCGACGCCTGCCGCAGGACCCGGGCGACGGCTGGCGACGTACCAAGCCCACCCTTCTCCGGCTCATCCCAGCCAGTTACTCCGCGAAAACTCCGGTGCGGCTAGAGCC